>NC_056751.1:663992839-664015339 GCF_019279795.1 Protopterus annectens | reverse complement strand
TACATTTGATATTACTGTTTGTCTTGAAAGTGTGCTGGTAACTTGTCACAGATCTCTTAACTGTCCCTATTTTGAAGGAATGTTCCTATCGTACATCTCAGCTGTCCTTGGACTTACAGGGACGTCTTTGATTTTGACTTCATTTTTATCTCTGGCCCTCTTAATTCCTCCCAAAACTGGTGACTTTTAGAGAAAGGGTGGTGGATTACAATTAATAAATAATGACAATAATTTGAGTTACAAACTTCTTTTACTTTAGGAAACATATATTAATTCACATTCTCATATTCTGTCAGCATCTGTGCTGTAATAACAGAGGGAGAAAGAATTAAATTAATTCAGAGGTCAGGTTCTAACTGTCCTTCAGTGAAGTCAGAGTCCTTCAACCTTTTAATCTACTGATGGACTGAACAAAAATCATGAGGAAGGGAAGAAATTTAGCAATGGGTTTAAACTGGCATCAAATGTGCCTTAGATGAAGTACGAAACGTGGCTGGAATAATAAGCATTTGAGTTTGACTTATCATTCAGAAATTGCAAGGTCTTTTATTCTAACAACTTTCTAAGTTTATAAGAGCAATATTTAAAATGTGTCCCTATTTGGGGGCTTTGTCCTCCCATTATTTTAGGCTTTGTCCAGATTTTTTGTGCTAGTAGGTTAAAAGCTATGGAGGGGGCTTAGTTAAAGATTAAGATGAAGTAAAGGAAAAATGCAATAGTGGACATCTCCTAATCCTTATTTCGTAGAATATATTCTGCAACTTTATGAATATAATATTCTGCATGGTTGTTAAGATAGCAAATGCTGGAGATGTTATGGGGAAGAAAACGTTAAATGAGAACATGTTTTTTGGGAGTGTATTGAGCTTGCAGATTTTAAAAATTCACCAGAGAATTCTGTTGTCATAAATATTGGGGGGCACCAAATGGCTGTAACTGAGGAGATGATTCTTTTGAGCTGCGACACAGGATCCAGATTGCCTAGACATAGTACAGCCTTGTTAAGTTTAATTATATCAAGTGCCAAAAATAGCAATAACTAGAAAATGGAAATCGGAATCTAAACTAACTGTATTTTAAAGTACTAAATATTGTGAAAGAAATTAAAGTACTAAAAGTGGGATCTTTAGAAGAGGGAAGGAACAAAGTACATATAAATACTTGGAATTGTGGAAACAATACATGAATACATGCAAAAAATATGTTCAAGAGAAAGAGTAAGGTTTTAAGAAAGACCGGAAATCAACAATTTATGTCATGCAGGATTAAATAAGAGTTATTGCAAAGAAACAAACATAGATTTAATATATAATGTATATAAATGAGAAAAATAAGTTTTATTTTCTTTTAATGTATGTATGTGTGCCTATGTCTGAAGTGATGATTTAATAAAGGTGGTAACAACTTGTATTACTGTATCACACACATACACAGACATACACAGATAAGGGAGTAAGAAGGAGTGTTATGTATTAAATCCTGCTAGGGAGGGGAAGTTAGCATTGCACTGAAATCATGTTTCAATGATGTTACAGATGTCAGTATTTTCAAGGGTCATACAAGCTTCTGTGCATCACACACTACCTAGCAGTTGATGGAATGTTAGTCCCTAATGTTTCAGTAACCCTTCCACCATTAGTGAGATGTTGCCTTAATGGTTATGTGTGCAGCCTGTTACACCAAATTCCTCAGGAAAATGTATCATCTTGTTTAAGGCTTTCAGGGTTTAGGTTCTCTCCTGAGGCAAAACAGGCAGCTAAATAAACTGATCCTGACTTTCTAACAGAAGCCTGAAAAACACCCAGTGCATTATTAATTTGTTTCTAGAAAATCACCATGGGAAATGGTGAGGGCTATAGCCTGATGTCCACAGATATAGAGAAACCACTCATCTCCCCTAGCATTTCTCTATGGGCTATGCAAACTCACTAAAGCCCATACTGTATTCCTGTCTACTGTAAAGCTATCAAGATTTTCTTTCTCAGCAAAATTAAAATGTTGCATTCTTTGTATGTGTTTTATATATATATATATATATATATATATATATATATATATATATATATATATATATAGTCTTCATGGCCAGCAAATGCCACTGGACGCATATGGTTTTGGTGTGGCCAAGATAAATAGTTTACTAACAGGATATAGCAAATCTAGAATATACAGCAAGCATCTTTGTGAATTTGCAAAGTAGATGGAAAAGGTAGTAAGTCACTTGTTATAAGGCGAAAGTGCACAGTGGTGAAATATATAAAAAAACAATTATGAATCACACAGAGATGAGAAACTTGTCTTGTTTACATAAGAAGATCATAAAATTATCAGTCAATCAGATATTGTTATATGTGATGTTGGTCTTTTGGCTTTTCCCTGTTAGGGGTTGCCACAGCAGAACTCCGGACCACTAATGATTGGCAGTAGATTTTTACAGTGCCGAGTTACCAGCTTGACACCCAACCTTCAACAAAGGCATGCCCATTCACACATATCTTTTGGAATGCCACTCGACCGTTGGGAGGACATGCAGACTCCACACAGAAGGCACTCCCCACACTCCAGCCGATAATCGAACAGGAAAACCTCTTGCTGTGAGGCAACAACACTACCGCTGCACCACGGCGGATCTACAGATATTGTTATATGTGATAAAGATACTAAAGTAAACAAATTACATTTTCCTTATTTTTTAGTTTTAAGAAATGTAGGCATTTGAATGTAAAAAGAAAGTAAAGGCTGGATAAAAGCATGTTTAAGTTAATAGGCCATAATCTTGTGTTTTTGAGGTTGGATTGGGGTGTGAAAGTGCACAAATTATAATATATGTAGAGTTGATATGTTTTCTGTTACTTTTGCATAGCTGAATGTCTGGATTAAGGCACTTAACTGAATCTAGTAAGTTTTTTTTTTCGCAAGTAAATAAGAGAACACTGAATGAAATGAAAAGTTTTCCATTAGCAAATGAATGTTCAATGTGTGTTGAGGAATCTGCAGCTGAGGTAGCTGAACATTTCATACTTATGTTTTCATGGAAACAAGCTGACTATAAGGGCAAATGATAAAAGCCAGAACACTTGTCTTCTGTTCCAGGTATGCATTGAAAATACTTGTGCTATCTCTAGGTGTATGTGGTCTGCACCATGACTGAATCACCTAGAGACATATTTTACACTGTCAAGTGTCTAGCTCTGCCACTGCGTGCAGTCTGTGATTCGTGTTTTCCCATTTTGAAGATACTGTGCACCACAATAGATGCTCAAAGTGGTTGGTCTGTACAACTCTTCCCCTATAGGGCACCATGTAGACACTGTGCTGCTGCCCACAGCTCCATTTGTTAGTAAGTGTTTTGAGATGGAAAAACTTAGCATGCTTTTCAGAGGTGGGGGAACTCCACAAAGAAACAGGGAGAGCATGCAAACTGACATTGCTCTGAGGAAGATCAAACCTTGCACCTGGTGCATGAGAGGCAAAGACCTTAACCATTATGCCAACTGGTCTCTTCTGTTTTTACTACCACAGCCACAGCAAAATTATCTGCAACTGAATACATACTGCTGTCCTTCCACACATGATGTCCGAGCTTTTAAGTTAGTCTTTCCACAACCACCAAACCTAGTGTCCCACTTCCCCACTCCTATCAGGTATTCAACTCACTAGACTGTGCCCCCCCCCCTTTGCATATTCCTGGATCCGCCACTGGTTACTGAATGAATGGTAGGCAGAAAGGAGGATGGATTCTTATATTTATAAAGCATGGATTACTAGAAGGAAGAATAGAAACTGAAAATAAGGTCAATGTTTATAAAACAGTGTTGTTATAAAATGTTCATGTCCTGGGCAAAATATTTTGATGAATGCATTATACATGAAAAATAGTTTCTAAGTTTTGATATGCAGTGAAAAATAGTTTCTAAGTTTTGATATGCAGTATCTACAAAAAACAAACAAACTCTTAAATCCTGGAGAACATGGGATCGTTCCTCATGACCTCAGACTAAGTTAGTTGAAGCCAGATCCATTAATGCAAGAAAAGAATCAAACTGACTGTAAATCATAAAGCAAGAAACACAAAAAATGATGAGGGCACTTGAGCAGAATTTTTTTAAAGACAGGATTTTAGTGGCTAATGAAACAGTAATTCAGTGTTATGAAGTACTGCATGATTTAATCAGTTATAATTTATTTACATTTAAACGTAGCTAGTCATTTTTTACTAATAGTTATGTTTACTGAAGTCTCTAGACTTGTTTGCAAAGGAACTTTAAGTATAAATGATGTGTTCCCATAAGGAGTTGGCTCCAGAAGCTCTTTGTGATGAATTAGCTTCCTCAGACATGACATATTTTCTTATTTACACAATGCAACTAGTACAGTGGTGCAGTGGTAGCATTGTCACCTTACAGCCAGAGGTTCTCTGGTTCAATTCTTGATTAGAGTGCCTTCTGTGCAGAGTCTGCATGTCGTTCTTGTGGGTTTCCTCTGGGTGTGCTGGTTTGCTCCCATGTTTCAAAGACATGTGTATGGATTGTTTCACCCTGGGTCTCTGTTGAAAATTGCTTTTGTTCCAAGTCTGACTTTCCTGGTAAATAAATGTAAAAGTTTGTATACTTAATGGGATAACTGACAAGAGATTGCACTATCAAATGTTTCAGCTCTTGAAATGCTGGCAAAATAGTTCAAAAATTCACTTTTTGAACTTTGCTGATATTTGGCTGATTGAGATTGGGGTACACTGGGAACTGAGAACTGGTCCTTTCCCCAATGAAGTGTGATCTCTAAGTTAATATATATATAACTGGTAGGGGATTGGGGATGCATGTGGACTTGCCTCCCTGTAAAAAAATATATATATGTTTTTCTTTTTCCTTGTTTTATTTATTTTTTAATCCTGCATATTTTATCTTTTTTCGGTATCTATGTGCTCCAACTTTTGATCGTTCAACCACTTGACTTACACTGATTTAATGATAGTGTGAGGTTAGCTTTGAGAAGAACAAAAGCATGAAGTACCATTTATAGATGCAAAAGTAGCATTGGTTTTGAAAGAAAATAAAAATAAATCTGTTCAAGAAATATGTGAAAGACCGTAATGGGGTAAACTAGAAGCCAGTTGTGAAGGCACATTCTTGCTGCAAGTCCTTATGTTGTAAAAACAAAATAGAGACTATTAGAATAAATTCTTTGAAAATTATAAAGGAAAACAAAAAAATGAACAAACACAGAAATCTGTCCAGTTCCAACCTCAACACCACAAGAGTTGAGGGAAAAAAAACAAAACAAAGAAACTAGTGGTCTTAAAACTTCGTTGATTAGCCCAGTCACAATGAATTCCAAAAGTCATGAAAGCCAGGTAGTGTTCCAAAGCAACAAGCCTTTATTCGTTACAGACAAGCGATCTTCAGTAACAAAAAAATAGAAATATTTTATCAATGTTAAACATATCATTTTTTATATACTTAAAAGTAGACAAAGAAAATATAGGTATTGCTTAATTTTAGCTTATTCAAGGCAAACAGTATAAACAGCACCATAAAAGTACATTTTAGAACAACAAGTACACACCCCACACACTACTACTGATTGGATCAAACTAAGTTCTAGTTAAGGAAAACACTACCTATCTATTCGCAACCCACATTCCAAAATCAGGTATTAAGAAAAGCATAAAATACACATAAAAAGACTTTTAACTAAAATTGCTTTCATCTAGCTAATGCAATAAAGCCCGCATGAGGTCTGTGACATGAACTAAACTCAAGAAAAAACACATAACTGTCTAACCATAAACATAATCTAATACACTATAAATATAAAAATACATCTGTCTAATAATATCATCTAGTAAATATCCATCCATGTGTATTAGTGTGCACAAAAAACTAGTTAACAGCTCAGAAAAAGTGCTTTGCCAAAAAAAAAACTGCCATGACAGTTTTCATGTTTACAGCTCTAAACATGTTTATACAAGGAAAATTAGTACTGACACTGCAGTGCATCGTGGTGAAGAGAAGGGGGTACTGCCCCCGGAGTGAATTAAACTGAAGCTCCATCTCCCTTTTAGTTGGTATACCTGGTCAATACAAAAGATCCAGTGGCACTTATTGAAAAGATTAGTGAAATTTCCTGAGTGACCTGGCCAGATGTCCCCTTAATTAGTATGGTCCACCTCAGGTCTCCCCGAAAATAGATGATTGGTCTAGTAAGACTAAGCTGGTCAACAAACAAACATACATACATAAATAAACAAGTTATGACAGGAAAGTATAGGGATGGAGAATACCTGATATATTGTGCTGAAAGAACACGGTAATCAAAGATGTTGTAGAGAGGAGACTGCATGAGTGTTTAATATTTATTTTAATAATCTTTTAGCAAAGGAAAGGAAGGGGGTTTACAAAATGTGAGGTATTTTAAGTTGTTTTCTGTCAAACTAGCTTTAGAGTCACAGGTATATTCAGAGATTTTACACGGTAAGATTCAACCTGTAGTCATATGAGATAGTATTGACTTTTTCTTCTTTCAGCTTTTTCCCAGTTAGAGGTTGCCACAGCGGATCACCTGACTGCTCATGATTGGCAGTGGAGTTTTACAGTGCCGAGGTGCCAGCCCAGCACCCAACCTTCCACAGCAGGCACAGACGCACACACCTAGGGTCAATTTGGAGTGTCTAGTCCACCTACAGCATGTCTTTGGGAGGAAACCAGAGCACCTGGAGGAAACCCACGCGACCACAGGGAGGACATGCAGACTCCACCCAGAAGGCACTCCAGCTGAGAATCAAACCGGAGAACCTCTTGCTGTGAGGCGTCAATGCTAACTGCTGCACCACTGTGGCCACCCGATGAGATAGTATTGACTTAAGGTTCCTAAATCTGGCTTTAATTACCTAGTTCAAACAGTTATAGTACAGAGAATTATGATTGGGTCCCCAGTCATAACTAACTTGTAGTGCATAGAGTGCAGCGGTTACACTCTGATATCAAGAAAAAAGATAAACCAATTAAACACTTCTGTAGAGCAAGGCCTGATGTTAACAATTATTAAGTACCCCTGCTTCAATTGTTAAGATTGAGTATCACATTAGGCAGTTAAACCTGCCAATACTGACTAGCAATCAGCAGTGGCAAAATTAAAAACAGATTTCTTTCTGCCTGCTATCTGTGCCAGTTATGTCTCTCTGACTATCTATAATATAATAGTGTCAGTGGCTAACCATGTAGCATACTTGCTTTTGGTGCAGAAGGTTGTGAGTTCTCTTCCCACACCAGGTCAATTGCTAAATGATACTGCAATGTAGCAGAGGGAGTGTTGCATGCCTAAGTATGCGGTCCTTCAGATGAGATATTAAAGCAAAGCCCCATCTGCTTGAGTTGGTAACAGATTTGGTGGATGGGAAAGATCCCCAACACCTATTGAAAAGAGTAGGGAAAGTTCCCCAGTGCCCTGGCCAAATTTCCCCTAGTAGTATAAATGCCACCTTGGGTCTTCCCTGAAAAGAGGCTACTAGCCTTGTGGGACTAACCTAATCAAAAAAAGATAAATAAATTAAATAAGACAATTTGCTACACTGTCTTTCTGACAGTACTCAGTAAATGCGTTAAGGCTTTGAAAGCTGGCCAAATACTTTTTTTTCTGTAACTAGTAATACATGGAGCAGATAAAGCTCTATACGCTAGAAAGAATTATGATTGGGTCTCTGATCATAACCAGTTATTATGTGCTCATGACATGGATGCAAAGAGAGGTTAATTTCTTGGCATCCATGTCTCGAACACATAATAACCCAGTTATGCCTAGTAACCAGATCATAATCCTCTGTATTATGTAGATGTAGACATTGGAGGCATAAAGCATAAGAGGTGAATTTTGGCATCAATGTCAAGAACATGCAATAAGAGTTATGATCAGTGAGAGACAATAGTAATTCTTTGTAGTGGATGGATCTTTTATCTGCTCCATGCACTTCCAGGTACAGAAAAATGTATGACCATGAAGTGTTTTACCAGGTTTCAAAGCCTTTAAAAGCTGGCAAAGCACTTAATGCGGTCAGACAGCAAGCAGAAACAAAGGGCCTCTCTGGAGAACAAAAGGCTTTAAAAGCTGTTAGACACTTTGATATGCTACAGTTTTTATTTATGAGTTTGACGGCATGAAGTATTGAATAGCTTTCAAAGCTGTTTTAGCATCTGATACTGTTCATTTCCACTGTTAATCCCTGTGTGAGACTTAGGTTTAACTTCACTTAGGAATGCTCAGCAAGCTTTTGTTAAGCACCCCTGACTTAACTACTGATCGGGTCTCTCACTGAAAGATACATAACAAGTTTCTCTTTTCCCTGATTTTGGAGCTTAATCATGGCATTCCCTGAACTGCGCTTAGTCTGTTGTTTAAGCAAGGAAAATTGATTAATCAATTAAACTCTCTATCTACATATATATATATATATATATATATATATATAGATAGATAGATATTGTTCAATAGCATTGCTGCTAACCTTCTCAAAAATATTTGAATGGCTAGTTTTGAAGCTTGTAGTGAACTATTTGGAAGAGGACTGCCTGTTAGAAAATTTCCAACATGGCATCAGGAAATGTAATCACACTGAATGGTTCTCATGATGCTATTGCAGTGGACATATTTGGCAAACAACAAATAATATAAAAAAGGTATGGCTGTGTGATGACCGTGCCCTGGCCCAGCAATCAAGGAACCTCAATCCTCACCACTAACACCAGGGAGGTCGTTTCCTAGAAGAGAAAAGGATAACTAATACACACAGTAAAGTACAATTTCCCTTAAGTGCACACAGTGATCGCAGTCAGTCTGGGGCTGGTTGCTCCCTTGCTCACCAGGTCCCCAATAAGACTCCCCACTGGCACAGCTATAGGGTCCAGGTCTCAGCCTAGCTGGGCAAGCTAAAACCTCCAGTACCCTCTCTGTCCAACCAGTGCTTTCTGTCCCTGTCAAGTAGCTGACACAACACACACACACTTTGAGATAAGTATTTATACAACTTCACAGACACTCCTGGGAAAGGTTGACACAGATTCTCCAGCTGTGCCCCTTTACCCAGACCATACGGTAGTAATTACTGCCACCACCAAACTAATAATATCAGCTACTAAAAGTCCCTTAAAAGTGTGTCCAATTATTACTCTGCAATATTATAATCCATTGGTAGTATGACTAACAGTCAAGGCTTACTTTAGAGTGGCCTATTACAATAACCTCTATAAATATGCAATGTACTCTAGAGCTTATCTCTACACAAACCAGCCACAGGTAGAAGGATTTAAAAATATTTAATAATAAATAATTAAAACACAAGACAAAACTACTACACCACAGAGATATCTAAGAGTTCAGAGATCACACAGAAACTTAAAATAATACAGTAGGACAGGTCTGATTTCAAAGAAAAATACCTAATTAATCTTTACTAGCTTTAACTATTCCTACAAGAAATCACAGTGCTAAAACTTACATGTGAGCACAAGGCAGAGTGCTGATAAGTTGGATATCCAGATCAAAATGCTTTTAGTCTCTTGTGAGAAAAAATATTTAAACATTACTAACAAACATGTCTCTAAGGCCCTCCCAAATTACATCATTTTTGACATTTAGGTTTTCCCAGTATTCATATTGCATCATCTTAACACCTCTTCTGAGACTTACAACAATAGAAGACATTTCACATGTATATTCTAACAGAAACTAGAGCAATAAAGCACATTCCACATCTAAATTCTGGTCATAAACTTTAACCTTAAAACAATGGGCATGAAACCTTCATTCAGCTGCACTGGAGCCGAATTCTAACATGAAAGGGTCACAACATGCTTCACTGGGCCAGTAGAGTGCAATGTTGTCACATATTTTGCAGTTCCACATTTCACAGTATTCTTTACACTCAAGAAACATGCCTGTATTTTACATTTATTATCAAGAAAATATGCCTGTAGTTTACATTTATTTACAAATGCCAGAATTATATATCAAATTCTTTTTGACTAGGCTGGCAGCCCTCGCCCATCTCTCCCCAATCGTCACAGGCTGCATTTATATACCTACCAAAAGTGTTTACTTCAGTAGACCACAGAAATGTTATACCGGAGAAAGTTGGTGAGAACAAAGGAGTACTGGAAGGATTATCGACAAAGAAAAGGCATTACTATTGATGATTTTTATTATATACAGTTACAAGGCTTGCAGACTTGCAGACTTCAAAAAGGGTTGTTATTAAAGTCATTTTTTTGTTATTATGATGGTGTTTTACTCAGATAAACTTTGCATATATAGGACTGAACATAATACCTTTGAACAATTGCAGGCTGACTCTGATGTTTTTCAAAGATGTGCAGCCTCACATAACTAAAATATTAATTTATTCAAAACAAAATCTAGACATTTTTCGCATTTTCCATGTGATTGTATAACAGCAGTGAAGTCACTGCCTGTTGAATGGAGAGAAAGCATAAATTATTTAGCTAATAATTCAGATAATTAAATGAAGTTTAAAATTCAAACAAAGCCAATTCAAACCCTTTTCACAAAGCTATCGCTTTTGTATTCCATTGTCGAATTATAAGCTAAAAAATACTGGTACTATTAAGCAAGGCTTTGTTAGTAATCAATGCTAACTTCTAAAGTTTTATTAATCTTAGGCTAAAGAAAAGAAGAATTAAAAAATAAAGGTTATTTACAATTCAGTACTGTGATTTATGACTGGTTTAAAAGTTCATACTCACCTTTGCAGTTTATATAAAGAATTGTCCTTAGAGAACAGAATAAAATATCTGATGGGCATATAGGTGTATAAGGCCTGTCATAAATGGTTACCCTTGGTTATAGAATGCTTCACTAGATGAAGTTAAATGTCTACAGGAAGCAGTATGATCTCTCCTTAGAGCATTTCTGTATACTGTAAGAATGAATATAAATTGAAATTATTGTTGTGATTCATGTATTGATTGATGTCACTATTGCCATTTTTAAAACGTGTTGACAAGTTATTTAAAATTAGTGGAACATAACTGTTATTTTAGCCTGTTCATGCAAATACATATTTACATGAAAAAAGGATTCGTTCTTATTGTATTATCAAAGATAAATAAAACTGAAATGACAAAATGAAAATAGAAAGGCAAATGTCCCCAAGAACACTCCTTGTGTTTGCATGTTAACTGTGAAAAGCATTTGAATCTATGTTATATAACTTGCATAAAGGATTAAGGCTTACTAAAGGGCAAAACAGGATAATTGAGGTAGTGTAAGAAATGAATGGAAGAGATGATGGGGAGACAGCATTTTCAGATGTATCACAAGAAAGCAGAGAAGGCCATCACTGCAGCCAAGACCAAACTTAGGAAAGAATTTCAACCTTTTAGAAATGGTGATAAAACCCTATGAGCAAAGAAAATTAAGAGGCATACTAAAACCAATAAAAGAAAAGGAAGTTGAACAAAGAGGTAAGAGCTAAATGGACAAGTGCATCTTTGACAGACAATGCATTCATTCATTTTGATTATGAACATAATCCAGTTTGTGATCATGGGCCTATCCTAACACTCTAGAAGCAAAGAGGAGAAAGTCTACCGCAGAATGGACACACACACACACACACACACACACACACACACACACACACACACACACACACACACACACACACACACACACACACACACACACAGAGACCCATATAAATGTCCCTATTTATCATCCACTCCTGTGTCTCTTTTTTCCTGTTCATATGGTATTTTAAAGAGTTGTACTGAGATATGATGTAAGATGCCCTGAGGATAATTTCTGACTTTTACAACAGATCCTATGTTAGCATCAGCAATGTACACAAAAGACAGGCGTAGGTTCCTACTAATTGTTGGCATACCATATCACTGTGGTGCTGTGTATGTACAATAGCCCATTTTGCCAAATTGGATTGATTGCCTTTATGACTAGAATGGCTGCTGCTCTCACTTTTATGCTTATATGTTTCCTCTTGTGGGTTTTATCTCACATCCCTTGAATCCTCAGATTGCCAGAGTAGTTTCCTAAAGCTATAGCCAGGGAGTCTGAGCATCTGGGTGCTTGGACCCAGACTTAATGGCACCCCCTTGTTAAGCAAAACTTGTTAAATCCATCACTCAAACTTTTCTTAATGTAGGGCAACAGTGGTGCAGGACATTTCAAGGTTGTGATGTGCCAGCACCATCTGTTCCACAGTTACCACTTCTGTTGTCTCTTGTGTAGTCTTGCTAGAGGTACCATCAAAGTGGAAGAAGCCATGTAACCCAATGCTTCCATAAGTTCCCTTACAGTAATTTGTATTTCTTATCTTACTGACTGCAAACAGTTTGATAGGAAAAGCACTTTGACTGAGGGGATTAAGGCCATCTGGTGTTGTGTCTCTAGTGTTAGCTCTAGGAACAGGACTTGTTTGCTGGCTATTAGGTGGGACTTTGAATAGTTTGTATAGAGAGAGAGAAAGAGAAACCAAGATTTTGAAAGTAGGTTAGAGTGACTTATAGAGCCTTCTGAATTTCTTTTATAGTTGGCACTTGAGTAATGCTGTCATCCATGTAAGGGTCAATGTGAATGGTGCTGGTTCTGTAGTAGATAATTGTCAAAGTCAGTCATTTTGAGAACATTCTGGGTGCAGTGGAGCAACCAAAGGTCAAGGAGGTGAACTGGTAATGGCAATAATCTGGTCTGAATCTGAGAAGTTGTCTGTCCACCTTGGCTATTAGTATATGTAGGTTGGAGTCTTTTAAGTCCATGATGACCATGCAAACTTGTGGAAGAGGAGAAATGAAATTAGGAACAGTCTGAGGTGGAAGTCTGAACTGTCTTTATGGCTCCCTGCAACATATGGTCTTGAAGCAGGGCTGAACTATGTGGGCTGAGAACTTTGGTGTTCTTAAGAATACATTTGTCTTAAAATCCAAAGCACCCATTTATGTTAAATGATTTTTTACCACATTTTCAGACAGAGGCCTGAAGAACCCCATTGTCTTTAAGTGAGAAGGGTTTGAGAAAGAATTATTAAGGATTAGGCCCAACAGTCCAAGGGCTCCAGGCCTCCCCTTTTAATTTGTTTGCCATTTTTTCTCATAGCAGCCTTTCTTACCCTTTTGCTGTTTTCCTTTGTCTTGGTGTATTTTAAAATAACTGTTTTACGACAGAATTTTCCCATTTCCCTCAGTTTGTTAAACATCTCTACTGCAGAGGGTCCAAAGAGAAACTTCCTCACCAAGGGGTATTAGGGTACTCTGCCTTAACATGATCTACCAGGGGCTGTGCCTCTGCCAGACAAGCCTTCATAAAACTAACTCAGTGGCTACAAGCTAAGTCTTTGTATGTTTGGCCACCACAGCTGTATCCTCAGTATGATTAATATACAGGTATTTAAAATAATCATCTATCCTGTAAAAGCAGGCAAACTTCCTAAGTGGAGGAGGTTGAGAATCTGGCTCCAGGGAAACATTTACAAATGAATCTCCCAAGGCTGCAGTAACAGGATGGATGGCTATGAGCGTAGGTTTAGGCAGACTGAGGAACTCTGTGTATCTTAGCAGAGCTGGAGAGAAGTATTTAACCTCTCATTATAAGAAGAGACCCCCCAAATGAAACATCCTGTGGTGGAGAAGCAGAGGGTATGTTTTCCCCCTCAGAGTCAGACTCCTATGTAGAGGAGAAGGACATTTAATCAACACAGTTGACTTTGTCCATATCTGAGTCAGATGTATGGGAGTCTGTGTGTGTGGGGTCCCTTTTCATCTTTAGAGGAGGGACCCCTGACCCTGATAGTTGCTCAGAGGAATGCTGCAGTGTCTTTAGGAAAACAATAAAATTCTGTACCAGCTTCAGGAGATCCTAAGAGTGATCATGGGATGAAGGAAGAGATGAAGGTTCACTCAGCTGATGCTGACATAAATGGGAAAATGTCCATTTTTTTCTGTACTATTTGGTACTGAACTTGAGGATAGAGATCACTTTTGAGACCTTGTGATGTGGGAAGGCATCTTTTGACTTTGATCTTGAAGTCACCTGCAACCTGACAAAGACCAAGGGAATACTACCCTCAGCCCCGATACAATAACAACAGATGTTTAACCATGGGCCCTAATAGAGGCCTCAGGACTGAATGGCTGCTGGAGGTATTCAACTTGGGAGGACATGCTATCATCTGAGTACATGGTAGTCTCTTTAGGGGTAATGCCAAAGCCCTCAGTCAAAGACACTAATGTTGGAGGCTACAAAGGTGCCTCAAAGAACTCACTGCCATTGAGCTTAGGGGGGTCTTCCAGCTACAACTGAAAGCTGTCAGCCCCCTGTTCCTCTTTGCTTTAGGGTGTTTCTAAAAGTGCTTAATTTTTTGATGAAGCTTTCCCATGTGATTTGGCTACACTATGGCAGTCTTAGACTAGATACGTAACTTTCTGTATATAAGGTAGTCCCAAAGAAATGTTGCCCTCTTTTGTTTGGCTTCTGCTTTAAACCTTGCACAAAGGGGAAAAAATGTAGCATTGTGTTGAGGCTGCAGGCAAAAAAAAAAAAGACACTTGTTATGGAACCATTTGTAGGAGATATGCTTCTTACACACAACACTACTATTCACTTTCTCAGTATCTGACATGTGCCACTGACACCTAAAAGCTTCCAAGAATGTACCCTAGATATAAGAAATAGCTAAGTGTGGGTATTTATCTGCCAGCAATAGAAGCTAGGTCCAACTAAATGAGCAATGATGCTTTCAGAACATTGTATTTAGTCTGGAGTGAAATGTGGCAAGACATACCTGAGGATGGCATGAGTGGATATCCCTTCTAAACCACTGACATCCTTACATTTAGGTGGGAAAGATGTGTGCCTGGTCCAAAGGGCGGAGCCATATTTAGCTTGTTTATTATTTGGTGCAGTTCCCTGATCTGCCAACCTCCTTAAGTCTTAGATGGAGAGCGAAAAAAAAGTCCTTTCTCAGAAATGGTGACCAACAGAAAGAAAGAAACTAACAACAACAACAACAACAACAACGATAACTAACAGAAAAAGCTCCTTGAAACTGTAGCAAACTTCTTGCTACAGATTAACAGCGGCTTGCTACAGATACTATAACATGCACAAAGCACTTCACTGCTACAGCCTGTGCTGCAGTTACAGCACTGACAGCCATTTGTGAATCATCATCATCGTCATCAACCCCATTTTTTCACATTTTCTACATGGGGTCAGAGTGTCGTGTCAACTGTCACCATCTCTTTTGATTCTTTGCCACACTCCTACCTCCTTTGACACTCATGGCTTACTGTTGCTGATTTTCTGTCATACAATCTATCCACCTCTTTGCTGGATGGCCTTGTTTCCTCTTAAACACAAACTAGAACCAGAACAAGTGAAGAACAAACTAATAAGAACAACATCTTCAGTAGTGCTTTAAGGACAACTACAGCAAGCAATTGTAAATTCAAAATCCAAATTTATTGACAAAAGTTCAAAAGTTGAGCGTTTTTGTTCATGTCATACCTGTTCACTAACTAAAAATTGAAAAAAAATATGTATTAAAATCAACTATATGTTTATGAAGAGCATTAGTAGTTTTACCTATTCTTATATCGAATGAATGCGCGTACATATGGTCTTTGCGTCTAATGGAGGTTTTCCCCACATAAAATGCAGAGCAAAGCTGACATCTAGCCAGATGTACCACCCCTTTTGAGTGAGAAGAAAAGTTCCCATTAATTTTATATGTCTGGTCTCTGATAGAGAAATTATTCCCCCATCATGATGTTAGAACACTGGGAACAACATCTGCATTTTGCTGTCCCATGTTTCTTTGTCGCTAAATTACCATCAGTCTTTCTGTTGAACTCTATAAGTTTTATCCTTTCTAAAAATAATCTGCAGTATATCACAAATCTTATTTAATATACCAGTACTGCCAGTACTGGACAAAATAATTTCCATTTTTTATTATTGCATCCAGCTATTCACTGCTATCAAGAGTAAAAGTGGAAATATGATTTTTTTCTTTTCGTCAAACACTGGGGGTCCTTTTTCATTAATAACCACAACACTGCTTTCAAGGGTATTCCCACCTAAAATAGGAGCATATACACCTTTCCCCCTTTTCAAAACTATCTCATCCTTATTTTCTTTTAGAAAATCATTAGGGTAACCTTTCCTAGAGAACATATTTAGGAGGATGTCACATTAATTGTAAAATGTTTATAGCTCAGAAATCATCCTAGTAAACCTAATTGCCCCTTTACCACAGATTTTTTTCTGGTGCCTAGGATTCCAGCTAGAAACGTGGAGGTAGGAATTAAAAAAGGTAGGCTTTCTATAGATGATTGAACATAGAAAGCCTACATTTTCAAAATAGAAATAAAGTGAATTATCAAAGGTTTTAAGTAAATTGGTTTTAGTGGATTCTGATTGTTTTTTCTGTACACAACTGTTATCTTGGCAGGTCAGCAGTTTCTTATTGACATTTGCATTGTTTAAGTTTTGCCAATGCAGGCTGTCTGAGATTTGAGACAGCCAAGTTAGATTTTTGACTTTTTTTGTAAAAGTATGCTTCCACTTGAGACATTTAGGAGAGAAGACGAGGGTATTCCCAGTTGTAATAATGGATGCCATAGACTTTGGGCATTTGTTTTGGTTTTATTTTGAGTTAGGTGGTGTAACTAAGGTGATAGGTAAAGAAAAAAACCTCTTCTGTGGAAGTCATTAGAGAAAAGCTTCACACAAAATTGTACAGTGACACATAGACTAAAAGTCATATAAGATAGCAATTGCATTACAGAGACATAGGATTAAACAAAAGGTTTCGATAAGGTACATGAACATATGTCAAATCATATAATGTTGTGTATCTACAATGACTTGCATTGGATAAACTTTACGATACAGTTGTAGATATTTGTAAATTATAGAACTGGGTACTTTGACTTGATACCAAAGATCAAGTTGAGGTGGAAAGAGAGAAAGTAGTACAACTAGATATGGTTAAGTGACAGAATGGTAAAGACGTTAATTAGTACTTAGATAAACTTAGTAGCGAATACTGATGTAAGAGGGACTAGTATTTTGAAACAGAGTGAAGATTAGCAGGCAAAAGATGCATATAGTAGCATTAGGATGTACTGAAATAGTAAGTAGTCAAACGGTAGTGTTTTGGTGCTTGCAGTTAAGGTGTTAGCGTGGGGTCGAGCATGGGCATAGCCAGGAGTTATATAGGCATTATTTTTCTTGGTTTTTGAAAACTTTTATTTTTCAACTTGCTTTAAGTGTAGTGGTGGGGAGTTTTTGAAGACATAGCAGGAGTTGAGTGAATCATCTGCAATATTATTAGATTTGATGGTGAGTAACGGTGATCTATTTTAAGAGCAAAGTTCCCAGGCTGGAGAATATTTTATGGTGTTTTGTAGGACTGCATAGTTTCCTGGTATGGGCATTAAGCAGTTGTGCCCATTAGTTTGTTGTGCCTCTGTCCAGTAGTGACACAGAGATGATTCCCGGGGTAAACCTACGATCTCCCATCCACCGGTCAAGATTTCTCTTGAACAGAGCCAGCGAGGTGCTCTGCCTCACATGGACCGGGATTTTATTCCACAGCATAGGGAGTCTCTGGGTGACAAATCTATCCCTCCAGCATGTCCTATTTATATCTGTCCTAAGGTTTAAGTCACTTGCTCTAGTGGATCTGGTAGATTTGGATTTTTTTGAGGTGGAGCATGTCCATTAATTCCGGGTTGGACATGGCCTTGTATGTCAGGCACAGGTCACCTCTGAGCAGATGGTATGCGACTGAATAGAACTGGAGTTTCTTCAGTCTGGCAGCATATGACAGATTTTGGAGTCCCTTTATCCTTTTGGTGAGGAACTTTTGGGATCTCTCCAATTGCTGCAGGTGTCGGGTGAGATACATCCCGAATGGGGCATTGTACTCAATCATTGGTCTGATAAGTGAAGAGTACAGGGGAACAATGACCTCACTTTATCTGGATGTGAATCCCTTCATGATCAGGTGGGCAATGTAGAAGGTCTTTCTAACCACTTTAGCAATGTGAGTGTCAAAAGAAAGGCCACTGTCAACCTGGGTCCCCAGGTCCCTGATAACCTCTTCTGTGCTTAGTGGATTGCCACCTATATGGTAGCTTGGGGTTACCTTGTTTTTCCCGAAGGGTATGACTATACATTTTTTGGCATTTAACTTCAGGCCATGGCTCTGGCACCAGCTATCAGTTTCCGTGATATCCCTCTGAAGGATATCTGTGTCCGATGTACTTTCCACTATGGCGCCCAGTTTGCAGTCATCTGCAAACTTTGTCAGCCATAGTCCTCCTATGTTTGCCTGTACTTCTGAGAAGTAGATGCCGAACAACAGGGGGCCAAGGACTGAGCCCTGTGGGACACCACTTTTGACCGGCTTGGAGTCTGACATGGCGCCAGCAACTCTAACTCTGTGGGTTCTGTCCTTTAGCCAGTTTGCAACCCATCTTGTGACATATGGGTTTACATTTAAGCTGGTAAGTTTCTCTATAATACCCGAGTGGGGTATTGTGTCGAAAGATTTTGCAAGGTCAAGGTAGGCTGTATGGACTGCCTTTCCCTCATCAATGACCTTGGTGACTGTTTCGAAGAAGTCGACCAAGTTCAAAATGCATGATCTGCCCTTGACAAAGCCAAACTGGGTCGGGTCCAATGTCTGCAAGTCCCCTATGTCTTTGTTTATGAGTTCCATTAAGATCCTCTCCATAGCTTTGCAGACCAGGCTTGTTAAGCTTATGGGGTGGTAATTACCAGGGTCTGTAGAGGCACCGCCTTTGTGGAGTGGGACCACAGTTGCTGTACGCCACTCCTTGGGCACGTATCCTGTGGTAAGGCTAAGATTAAACAGCTGCCTTATGTGCGGGTTTAGTTCCTCATTGAGTTCGTGTAGCACACAGCCGGGGACACCATCCGGTCCCATTGATGCTGTGTTTTTAGCTTTAGAGAGAGCAGCTTTCACCTGCGCATTTGAGATGTCTGGGAGGCTACACTCCGCTGGGATAGTTATCTCTCCTTTTGGGGGGGGGGTGAAGTTTGCACTGAACCTGTCTGCCAGTATGTTGGCAATGTCTGTGGGTTCAGTGATTTTTATATCATTTTGGACTAATTCTGAGCATATCTGGGAGTTTCCACCCAGGTTTCTAACATAGCTGAAGAAGGCCTTATGATTGTCTTTTGAATCTTTGGCAATTTTTCTCTCAAAGTTGGCCTTGGATGATTTTATGAGTGCTCGTATTTTTTTACTAATAATGATCAAGGGTGTCTTCTCTTTTATGGATTTTGCTCTATCATGTAACAGCTTTCTCCTCTTATTGTAAAGTTTGTTTATGGCTGGGGTCCACCAGACTGGATGTTTGCCCTTGGTGGAAAGAGTCTTGGTTTTATTAGGGATTGCCTGATCCATGCAGTCCTGGAGGTGTTCGTAGAAGGCATTTGTAAGGGCTTCCGCAGCTTGGGTTGTGGTTTCCACTGGCTCGGGGCCTTGAAGGATACCACACCAGTCTTGAGTAGTGTGAAGTTTGCTTTAGAGAAGTTCTTCACTGTGGTCTTTTTGTTTGGGGTGGGGCGGGATGTGGATTTCCAGTGAGATTAGTTTGTGATCTGATCTCACCAATGAGGGATATACTTCGTGTGGAGCATTTTGTCCCCATGTTTGTGATGATGAGATCTAGTATATTTTCTCCTCTTGTGGGAACGGTGACTAGTTGTTCCATGGCATTTGAATTTATGAACTCCAGGAACCTTTGGGCTAGAAAGTTGGGGCTTGAGTAATGTTCCCAGTCTATATTCGGGTAGTTGAAGTCACCCAATATAATGGTGTTTGGAGGTACATTTATACCCTCCAGTGTCTTCAGGAAGGCTGTGTGGGGTTCCTGAGTTTGAGAGGGTGGCCTGTAGCATGCTACAAATTGTAGAGCAGTTTTGCCTATGGTTAATTGCACCTGGATGGTTTCCGATGCTTCGTGCGTTGCCACCAACCTGGAGGTGTGGGTATCCTTGATGAATACGGATACACCCCCTCCTTTTGTGGTTTGGTCCGGGTTTTGGGGCCAGAACGCATGATATGAGGTAAAACCTGATAGTGCTGGGGAGCTCTCAGGAGCCTTGAACCAGGTTTCAGTCACAGCACAGACATCGATGTTCTCCATACTGAGAAGGGCCTCGAGTGCATGCATTTTGAGATTTAGACTTCTGGCTTTGAGCAGCATTACACTTAGTTTCTTCCCATTTTTGTTTTTTAGGGTGGTAGGTTTAGAATTTGAGCCTTGCCTAAAAAAGGCACTATGGGGGTGGCAAGAGCCTTAGCCAATATCTGGAATCCCAGGGGTGACAGGTGCAAGCCGTCCCTTGCGAAGCAGCGTGGCTTGTCAAGCATGTCATCCCAGGCAGACAGACACTGGATCCCCTTTGAATGACACCAGAAATTAAGCCAATTGTTAAAGCTGATCATCTTGTCTCTATGTTGTGGCATCATTCTTGGTGAAGGAAGGATACTGCTCAGGGTCAGGGTCATACCTGCCTGGGCTACATAATCAGAGAGCTCCTCTATGTCTCTTTTCATGTAGTCCAGGGAGGTATGTCTCAGGTCGTTCACACCAGCATGGACAATGACTGTGTCATATTTGTACTTGCTGTGGAGTGACCCGAGTGCTTGTGTTATGTGGCGGATTCTAGTGCCCGATAGGCAGCTTACTGTGACCCTCTCCTTGTTCAGACTGGTGAGTGGGACATCAGTGTGTCTGACTATGGAGTCACCTATGACAAGTATGTTTGGTGTTATATTTGGCCTTAAGGGCTGTGACTGCTTTGCACACTGATTTTGTGGTTTATGTGTTGCCTGTGGTGTGTCATGAGGTGGCAGTTGCTTGGGGGTCTGCTTTGGAGGCCTCTGCTGTTTAGGTAAATTTTTGCTCAGAGCCTCCGAGTATGTCTTTGTGTGTTTATGTGTTTGATTCATTGTTGTGATAGCTTTATGTGAGACTGGTTTTGTGGTGTGTGTAGTTGCCTTCTCCTCCTGTCTGGTCTTGCCAGTCCTGAGTTGAGAGAGCTCAGCCTCCAGTTTGGCTAAATAGCTGCATCTCTCGCAAGTATTTGTGTTATGTGGGAGGAGGAGAGGGTTGTCTGTGTACATGAGGCAATTGTAACATTGCCTCAATATTCCCAAATTCACCAACTGGACAGGAAAGGACACCAGCATCTGGCCCTTCGACATGCTAGAGAAATTAAGAAGTTAGGGGTGTAACTGAATAAGAGAGGACTTAGTAAGGAAGTGGGTACTCCTGGGGGGGGGGTTGCTAGTGAGGGACTTTGTATAATACAGAAGTGCTAAACCTGAAAAGAAGATGCTTTTAAGACAAGTGCTGAGCTTTTTTTTTTTTTTTTTTTTTTTTTTTTTGGAGGGAAAAAAAAAAGCTTTTAGGAACAAGTGCTGCACTTTTTAGTTAAGGGATATACTGTTTAGATTACTAATAGAGCAGTTCTAAGGGAAAAAATGAAGAACAGACTTTACGGAGCCAGAAAAAGTTTAACCTTGTTAAACCACCGCTGCCCGATGCTGCTCTAGTGGCAACTCCGCGCTAAAGCACGCTAAAGCGTGCTTGATAGCAGGGGCTGGAAAGAGCCAGGAATTGACCCAAAACGGCCAATGAAACTACAGTTTCAAGTCAGTAACCACTCCCACGGGGAGCAGGGAAGCAGCTCAATGTTTTTCACTGCCACTGATCAACAGAGAGACTTTCCTTTAGCCCATGCAAAAATGGCCTCACAGAAACTTACAAAACAGTTCAAGAACAGCAATCCTGTAACTGAACTTTTTTAAATCTCAGAAAAGTGGGAAAAAAGCAAGATTTTTTTTTTGTTTTTGTTTTTTCAGAGATAGCAGAGGTTCACAAGTAATATCAAGTTATAACAGTGCAGTAAATGACCCCACACAAGAGTGCTAGGCCAAAGACATAAAATATGCAAGTTTTGAGAAAAAAACGATTTTAAAATTAAGTGCAAACAGGAAATTCAGTAAACAGCTTTTGGTTATGCTCTAAATGCAGCTCCTAATGCAGAAATCAAGTTTAACAAGCCAGAAAATGCTCAAACTAGGCAACTATGCAGAAAAACGTATCAAATAAACAGAGGAAAAATACTTAAAATCTCAAAAGTGGCTCCTTTCTTCTCTCAGCGTTTTCTCCTCTTGGTGGGTGCTTCACCAACAGCCAACAAGCCTGAAAAGATGCCAAAACCACGAGGCAACTAGGTTTTAAGAGAGGAAGATGAAGGAGTTTTGGAAATGACCCCTGTTGGCCAATAAAACTACAGTTTCAAGTCAGTAACCACTTCCACGGGGGGCAGGGAAGCAGCTCAATGTTTTTCACTGCCACTGATCAACAGAGAGACTTTCCTTTAGCCCAAGCAAAAATGGCTTCACAGAAACTTACAAAACAGTTC
>NC_056751.1:663867839-663987839 GCF_019279795.1 Protopterus annectens | reverse complement strand
TCTGACAAGTTATGACACCCTTGACGCATGTAAGCATGGGCCTGGGAGATGAACCATTTACAGGTCACCTGTTTGCATTAGAGACATAGGTGCCAAACCAGGGATGAATTTCCGGTTTTCCATCCAATTGTCCAAGTTGCACTTTATATTGGTTAGGGAGGAACTCTGCTTCACATGGATGGGAAGCCTGGTCCATAGACCGTGTAGTTTCTGGGATGCATACCTATATCACCAGCAGGTCCTATTTATATTACAGGCAAGGTTTAAGTCTTTATTCTGGTACCATTTGTTTTGTGGATATGCAGGAGGTCTATCAAAGTGGGGTCTGACAATGCCCTATATGCCAGGCATAGATCTCCCCTCAAAAGCCTGTAGAAAACAAAATACAGGGATAGGGCCTTGAGGAGGTCAATGTAGGACATATTACTTATGCCCTGTATTCTTTTACTGAGGAACCTCTGTGGACATTCCATTTGTTAGATATGCATGGTTAGGTACATACCAAAGGGGGCTTTGTACTCAGTGATAGGTCTGATGAATGCTGAATACAGTGGAACAATGATTGTTTATAAGTTGCGCAAAATAGAATGATTTCCTCCCCATTGTAGACATGTGATGATCAATGGCTAGATTAGTATCTAACTATCTATGTGTGTCCCCAAGTCCCTTACTACTGGGTCAACTTAAAGGGGTGTGTTGTCAATATGATAGTTACCAGGGATGGATGACTTCCCAAAAGATACTATTATGTATTGCTTGGCATTTAGTTATAGTCCATGGCTCTGACACCAATTGTTTGTCTGTGTATGCCCTTCCTGGAGAACATATGTGTCAGTATGAGATTCATTGACAGCTCCTAATTTGCAATCATCTGCAAATTTAGTCAGCCAGAGACCACTGACATTGGCCTTGACCTCTGAGAAGTAAATGCCAAAAAGGACTGGTCCAAGGACTGATCCCTGAGGGACTCCGCTTGGTATTGGCCTCTTTGTAGAGGTCAACTCCCCAATTCTAACTTCCTAGGTCCTGTCTTTGAGCCAGTTGGCTATCCATCGAGTGACATATGGGTTTGTACCTAACCTCTTGAGTTTGACAACACTGCCTGAGTGGGGTATTGTGTTAAATGCCTTGGCCAGGTCAAGGTAGGCAGTGTGAATGAGTTTGCCCTCATCCATTGCTTTGGTGACCTTCTCAAAGAAGTCCACAAGGTTGAGTAGGCATGATCTGCCTTTGACTAAACCAAACTGGGTTGGGTCCAGTGTCTGGAGGTTTGCTATATCACTATTCATCATCGTCATGATAATTCTTTCCATGGCTTTACATACAAGACTAGTGAGACTTATGGGTCTATAGTTTCCAGGGTCTGTAGATGGGCCACCTTAGTGCAGAGGGATGACTGTTGCCTTTCTCCATTCATAAGGCATGAAGCTTGTTTGGAGGCTACAGTTAAATAGTAATTCCAGAGGCCCTGACAGGTCATGTTTCATACTATTTAGAAGGCATCCTGGGATATTGCCTGGGCCCATTGATGCAGTCTTCTTGGTCTTAGAGAGAGCATTAAGGACCTGTTCCCTAGTGATAGTAGGGGGAGTTATATTTGATGATATTTCCTGAGGAAAGGTTGAGGGGGCAGAGAGGGGTAAAGGTGGAGCTGAATTTATTAGCCAGGAGGTTTGGTATATCTTTTGGCTCAGTATAGGTGGCTCCATTTACAATGAGCTCTGCACACAATTGTGTATTGCCTTTGAGGTGGCGGACATAGCTAAAGAATGCTTTGTGGTTGTTCTTGGCCTGGGAGGACAAACTTTCCTCAAATTTGGCTTTGGCAGATGTTATTTGTCCTCTGAGTTGTTTGTTTAGTTTGATGAGAGTGCTTTTATCCTGTTGGGTGCTGCACCTCCAAATTTTTGCCATGATTGTAATACAACAACTGACTTTAGAAGGAACAGCTTGTAGCTAATCCTGTCAGTCTGAAATGGCATAATTTCTCCAAGTAAAGTAGAAAGTCATTTCTGAACATGTGGTCCTCAGTGTGGTTTGCTACCAGCTTAACTACAAAGTCAAATCCCCCACAACTGAGGGCTTTGGAGACTTGTCTGTGCAGTATACAGGGATAAAGCCCTCAATATGCCTCAGATGTCCTAGCAACATGGACAGTGGAACAGCCAGGTAGGGGAGGATAGAAGTCTGTGGCTTAAATTCACTCACCCATCCTAGGAGAAGGAGGAGGAGATATTGGTTCTTGTCAGCCAATAACTTCCATGGAAGCAGATGCTTGCTTGTTCACAGTGCAAATAGGAGCTGGGAATGTGAAGTTGGTGTTCTCCAGCTTTCAGGAGGCATGTGTGTGTGTGTGTGTGTGTGTGTGTGTGTGTGTGTGTGTGTGTGTGTGTGTATGTGTGTGTGTGTGTGTGTGTGTGTGTGTGTGTGTGTGTGTGTGTGTGTGTGTGTGTGTGTGTGTGGTGCCATGGGAACAGTTTAGGATACCTGCTGCAGTTACACTGGTGCTTTTATCAGCCACTAGGGGCGGGGTTAATCCGTAAAGAGAAAATATCAGTGACAACATCCTCACTTAGGGGGTGAAGGAGGACTGGTTAGTGGTGAGACTTGATGAACAGTAGTCAGTAGGGAGAAAAAAAAGACTATGGGTTTAAGGAAGGCAGGTGCTTAGGCAGAGTTCGCAGGTCACCCCTGAAAAGGGTCCCCTTAATCTTATTGGGTTTGAGCAGCTAACAAATAAATAAAAATAAAATAAAATATGAGACCTAATTAAGAAAATGAAAGTATTGCAAAATTAAATAACATTGATGCTGAAACACATAAAAGGATAGCGACAAAATATGGTTTGCTAAATTAAAAAAAAATGTTCATTATTTACAAGTTAGAAATTCAACATATCAAGCCCGAATGTGTCCCCAGGATGGAGGTAAGAACTGAGGAACTGATTCCATTTTTTTTAGAGAAGTAGTTGCCCTAAATTAACTTCTCTTTTGATACATAAGCCAAGTAGACTGTGAAAAATACAATTAACTCTCTTTTTAAACAAGTTGTGGGAGGAGGATAAGGTTTTTGAACTTGAAAAGATATAGCAAACCTCCTGGCTAATAAATTCAGCTGCACCTTTACCCCTCTCTCCCCCTCAACCTTCCCTACACTTCTCTCCATCTGCCATATCTTGGTTTAACAGCTATCTCTCTGATAGACTCCAATCAGTCAAATGGCTCTCAGCTTTCTCCTCTCTTCTTCCTGTTAAAACGGGTGTTCCACAAGGCTCCATCCTTGGGCCCCTTCTTTTTAACATCTTTACCAACCTTCTCTACTCTTCCTGTCCTGGAGCCTCACTGATACAATACGCAGATGATTCTACACTTATCACTATTGCTGAATCACCAGCTCAACTAAAATCAGACACACGGTCCTCTTTTAACTCTGTAGAAAACTGGCTATCTGAAAACCAACTTATCCTTAATCCAAAGAAAACCAAATTACTACTCTTTCTCCCTAAAAACCTTAACCACATAAAGTCTTCCTTCTCCATAATGCCACAAAAGTAATACTCAAATACAGGTGGACACCAGTACAAAACTCTTAGGTGTTACTATTAATGATAGACTAACCTTTGATTTACACGTCAATAATTGTATGCTAAAAACACAACTCAAGCTAGATCTCCTCTATAGAAACAAAAAATATCTTACCAAAACAGCAAAACTAACCCTTTCAAATGCCTACCTCTTACCCACTTTACTTTATAGCTCCCAAATTCTCACCAGCCTCAACACTGGACTACTAAACAAGTTAGAAACAACTTATGACAGGATTGCTAGATTTGCTGCCCAAAATTCTTACAAGTCCCATCACTGTCTCTCACTAAAAGAACTAAATTGGCTAGAATTACCTAACTTGCTTCAATATAATCAGTTTCAGATTATTTATTCCATTCTCTACAACCCTCTTTATGTCCAGCTATCTCATCTCTAATCTCTCATTACCTACCCACTAGATTACTCTGCAGTTCTGAACAAGGCCTACTAAAAATCTACAAACTAAGGGCCAAAACGGGTCACCTAGTCTATAGCTTTAACCATTCCAAGGCCTGGAATAGCCTACCCCTAGATATAAGATCCCTTGAACATCCCAATCAATTCAAAACTGCTACAAAAAGATACCTTCATGAAAAATGGACTTGCCAATGTAATTATCCCCCATAAACACTCCCCTATAACCTTCTATTTCTCTTTTCTCTTCCTTCCCTTCAATAAACAAACTTACTACTTTATCTTCTCCTCTTGGTACATCACTGTATAAATATAACTAGTAAAATATTTTGGCTATGTAACTATTGCACTATTATGTATATAATATATAATTATGAATGTATCCCTCTGATGAATGTATTTCTATGTATTTCACTTGCCACAATTAATGTATGACACTGTAATGCAATAATGTGTGGTACTGATGAATGTAATGCGTGGCACTGTAATGCAGTAATCTGTGGTACTGATGAATGTATTTCTATATGTAAATAAAACAAATTGCATGCCAAGGGACAAATACCTCATGGCCAGAAATAAAAAGTCAGTAATCCACAACGTACAACAGCAACAAGGTAACCAGGCACAACTCCTTCTTCTATTATCATAAGAACGTATTTATTGTGAGAACAAAACAGGAGATAAGCGCTTTCGCTAAAATAGCTTCATCAGACCTTTAACCAAAGAATCAAGAATCCAATACATTTATAATACTTTCAAAAAACACCTAGCCAATCAAATTTGGCCATCCATTCAATTAAAAGACATGTGATGTTGCAATATATAGTAATATTTAAAGGCATATCTAACATAAAAATATCAAATAATGCAAAAACTCTCATCACTAAGGAACAAACTAATTAAAAACATGTGATGTTACAATATATAGTAATGTTTAAAAACATATCTAGCATAAGAAGTATCGAATAATACAAAACTCTCATACTAAAAAACAACCTAGGGTGTCACAAGGACTCTGAAAACTACTAAAGTTAGGGTCATAGAAGTAGTTACCCCGCATATTCGTGAAGGTGATATTAGGAATCACACTGAGAATAGGGAAACCCATTGGATTATCACCCTCAGAGCAGACAGAGGGAAAGGACTAAATGAAAGGGCATCCATCAAGTCCTTACTCAAAGCCTGTAGAATCAGTAAGCATTAAATCTAGGTCTAGTTTTCAGAGCCCTTGTGACACCCTAGGTTGTTTTTTAGTATGAGAGTTTTGTATTATTCAATACTTCTTATGCTAGATATGTTTTTAAACATTACTATATATTGTAACGTCACATGTTTTTAATTAGTTTGTTCCTTAGTGATGAGAGTTTTTGTATTATTTGATATTTTTTATGTTAGATACGCCTTTAAATATTACTATATATGTCAACATATACATCACATGTCTTTTAATTGAATGGATGGCAGAAACAGTTTGCCTTTTTTGATGACAGATATTATGCAGTAGGTCTGATACATGGAAAGTTGTAGCAAGTATGAGGAAGAATTTTCAAAATTATAGGAATGATCTGAGACAGGACACCTTAAATTCATTGCAAAAACAAAACAAAAAAACTAAAAAAAATTCACTGTAAAAAAATGCATCTTGGAAGCAAAAACCAGAATAAAATTTTGAAAAAAGGGATCTGAGTATAGTCATGCAGGATAACCTAAAAGCAAACAAACAATGTGAATGAAAAGGAAGGTAGGTTGCCATGCTATTAGGATGCTTAGAAAGGGATACCATCGGTAGCAAACAAAAAACAATTCTCACTACAAACAATGTGTGAGAACTCATCCCATACATGTTTTGTAAAAGAACAAAGATGAGGCATTTTCTGCACCACAACCCATATATAAGGGAGACTATGAGAGTGTAAGGTAATATATATAGTCTTGAAGAAAAACACTGGTGGGGTCATTAACTAGAGCGTGATATTTTAAAGAAATAGCTAGTCCAAATAGATACCATTAGTCATATCAAACGTAAACGAAAACAAGAACAACTCAGGAGAGACAAAGGCGGTGCTGGTCACAAGCACAGAAGTGTAGGAATGGAACAAATATTTTGAATCGGTAGTAGCGACACACATAGAAATGAAGTTCAACAGCATGAGATATGTGCAAGTCATTTCTTAAGTGGTAGGGAGAAAACGTAAAGCATGAAATAAGCTGTAAAGTGTGATTTTCAGGTTTACCCAACATATAAGAGAAATAACAGACTAGGTAGGCCAAATGACTACATATTGCCTCAGTGTCTTGGTTTTCCCCTCTCAAATTTCACTGTGGGAAAACATGTCTAATCTATGTTCAACTTATTTTGGGTTACCCAGATTACTTATTATTCAGTGTTACATTGGTAAACTGAAAATAATTAAATCTAGAAGAAGAGATAGTAATTGATATGTTCCATATCTGACTTAAATGTGCAGAATATCTACATCCGTAGAACGGAATGGGCACAAATGTGTTTAATTTCAAATAAACCATGCACCTGTTATCTGCATGAATTGAGCAGATTAATAGATCCTACAAGGAGCAATGTGATACTGGTGAATTCACTGTAATGTATCTTTTTTAAGGCAGGTATACCTGTGATTATCCTGTCAGGTAAGGGCCCACTGTTTGGAAGTACAGAATTTGAGTTGCATGAGTATGAATGGTACACGAATGTAACTGAAAGTCCAAGAGCCATAATCTGAAGAGGACAGGTGCACAGAAAGTGACACCATTAAGAAGTTATCCATTCAATGAAGAATGTGATGAAAAAATACTGCTAGTACATATGGGGATTATCATCTTGTAGTTTTGGAATATAGGAATGTATCATTGCAGAATCTAAGTCTCTCTCCTGCTCATTTAATCATGGGTAGAAGATGAAAAAGAAAAGTTTCAACATCTACAATTTTACTAATGCCAGGAAATCAAGGCAAGGTAAAATAGATGCTTAAAAGAAATTAACAAACACATAATTTTAGTATGACACACACTCCCAAAGACTATCATTTTTGTAGAAAGTTGACAAGTGAGAATGCAATAATCTTGGCAAGGTCAGAGGCATGAAGCTATAATAAATGGTGAGATCCTATGTAGCTCAAGAAAATGGTCAGTTTTGCCAAAGAATCTAAAAACATTGGTTTAAGTAGAACTGTAGCAAAGGAAGATATACCCATTTGCCTTCTCCCATTGTTTGTAAGCTATCAGCAATAATAAAATTAATGACTGTACAAATTGCCAAGTAGATAAAAAGAACAGTTTGACAGTTTTCAAGATGTCCTTAAAGGAAGCATCTGCCCTATAATTGTTAATTGCATTCCAGGGCAAACTTGATTTCTCAATTATAGTATACAGTCTCATAATATAATTGTAACAAGAAGACGAGTAAGACATTATACTTTGAAATAAAGGAAACTTGGCAAATGACATGCGATAGAAGCTTTATTACACATACCTCTCAACTACCTGGATTTTCATAGAATGTCCAGATTTTACCTCTTAGTTTTGGTCTGTACCTCATAAAATGTGTGGCTTTTTGGCAAATCATTGAATATTGAAGTCATTAAATTATACTAAATAATGAAGGTCATTTGAGTTTCAGACATCATATCCTTCAGAAAAAAATGTAATAATGCAAAAATCTGTCATTCTAGCAACTTTCTAAGTTTATTGAAGCAATATTTAAAATCTTTCTCAATTTTTAGGCCTTTGTCTCAGCATTATTTTCTGGCTCCAGAGAGCACCCCTGCATTACCAAGCTATAATTCATACCACACCTTTCGGCCACCTAACCTGGACCGAAACACTAAAGGTGGAGGCATGTCCATATTCATTAAGGATATCCACACCTCCAGGCTAGTTGCTCAGCATAATGCATCCAGATTATCCAAGTGCAGATAACTCTGGGCAAGACCGCAATCCAAATTGTAACTTGCTACAGTTCCCCCACCATGCCCCAGGATTCCCACTCCTAATTTCTTGATACACTGGAAGATATTAGGGTACAACCCAACACCCTAATAATGAGTGATTTCAACTACCTCACCATTAACTGGGAAAACTACTCATGTACCAACTCTTTTGCTCAATGTTTTCTGGAATTCTTAAATTTCAATGCCTTGGATCAACTTATCCACACCTGCACCAGAGGCAGCAATATCCTAGACCTGGTCATTACCAACATTGGCAACCGGTGTTCCACACCAGAGGTCAATTCCTCATTGGTCAGATCTGACCACAAGCTAATCACCCTATATATCTACATCCTGCCCCCATTAGGGAAACTACCGTAAAAAATTTCTCCAAAGCCAACTTCACGCTTCTTAAGTCAGAAGTGGCAAACTTCTCAACACCTATGCAGATGGACAATAGAGGTATGACTGCTGAATCCTACACAAATGCACTTTATAAGCACTTACACGAGTGCATGGATCGTGCTATCCCTAACAGAACCAAGATGCTATCCCTAACAGAACCAAGATGCTATCCTCCAAAAAATGGAAGCCGATCTGGTGGTCCCCTGCCATAAACAAACTCTACAACAGAAGAAAGAAACTGTTGCAAAAAAGAGTAAAATCCCATGACTGGAAGAACTCCCTGGTCAGCCTCAGTAAGAAGCTCATAAGATCCCTTATAAAATCCTCCAAAGCTAGTTATGAAAACAAAATTGCTATTGTTTCTAAAGACAACCACAAAGCATTCTGTAGCTATGTCAAGAATCTCAATGGCAACACTCAGATCTGCCCTGAGTTACAGCACAATGGCACTAAATATACAGAACCAACTGATATTGCCAACATCCTGGCAGATAGGTTCAGTGCTAACTTTACCCCCCCCCACCCCCTAAAGGACCCATCTCTATACCAGAAAAATGCAAAGTTCCTGTAATCATGGCTGCACAGGTAAAAAGCACACTCTCCAAAGCTAAGAACACAGCATCCATGGACCTGACAACATCCCAGGCTGTGTTCTACATGAACTACAGAATGAACTGGCACCCCACCTAAGCACCATGTTCAGTCATAACCTCACCTCAGGCTTTGTGCCCAATGAATGACGCACAGCAATGGTTATCCCACTCCACAAAGGGGGAGCCACCACGGACCCTGGGAACTACCGCCCCATTAGCCTAATGAGTCTGGCCTGCAAGGCCATGGAACGTATCATCATGGAACTTATAAACAAAGACATTGGTAATCTCCAAACTTTGGACCCCACTCAGTTCGGGTTTGTAAAAGGCAGATCATGTCTCCTAAACCTGATTGACTTCCTTGAAGCAGTCACCAAAGCCGTAGATGAGGGTAAGGTGGTTCACACAGCCTATCTAGATCTCGCCAAGGCTTTTGACACCATCTCCCACTCTGGAATTATAGATAAACTCACTAAACTAGGTATAAATCCCTGTCACAAGATGGTTTGCCAACTGGCTCACTGACAGAACCCACACTGTGAAAGTAGCAGACTCCAAATCCAACTTCAGACCAGTGACAAGTAGAGTACCACAGGGTTCAGTCCTGGGCCCTCTCCTGTTAGGTATCTACTTTTCTGAAGTACAGGCTAACACAGAAGGTCTTTGGCTAACAAAGTTCACAGATGACTGCAAACTAGGAGCCATAATTGAAACTTCTAATGATGTGGACATCCTACAAAAGGGCCTCACTGAGACAGATGCCTGGTGTCAAAGCCATGGCCTCAAGCTCAATGCCAAAAAGTGCATTGTCATCCCCTTTGGTAAAATATCTGTAGCCATGAGCTACCACTTAGGTGGTAGTCTATTTAACACTGAAAGTGTGATAAGAGACCTTGCGACACAGGTGGACAGTAGTCTCTCCTTTGATAATCACATCGCCACAGTAGTCAGGAAATCCTTCTATGTGGCACACCTCATCACAAAAGGTTTCTCATCCAGGAAAAAAGAGGTCATTGTTCCCCTCTGCTCGTCACTCATTAGACCCATTATAGAGTACAATGCCCCTTTTGGTATGTACCTCACAAGACATCTACAACAACTGGAAAGGCCGCAGACATACCTCACAAAGAGGATTACTGGCCTCAAACAGATGCCGTACGCAGACCGTCTCAAAAAAATCCAGCTTTACTCCTTCGCATATCGCCTACTCAGAGGCAATCTCTGCCTAACATACAAATCTATGCCAAACCCAGAGCTGTTGGACATGCTCCACTTAAAGAAATCTCAATCCCTCTGAGCTACACCCTCTAGGGACCTAAAACCTATCACCACAATAAACAGAACATGCTGGAGGGATAGATTCCTGTCCCAGAGACTTCCCATACTCTGGAACAAACTACCCATCTATATCAAATAAAGCTCCTCATTAGCACTCTTCAAAAATAATCTTGATGATTCGATGGGAAATAGGAAATTCACCCTGGGGAATCACCTCTGTGTCGCTGCTCGACAGGGGCACAGGAAAATAATTTTCTTGGGTGGCGAAAGCCATGGTACCTTTTTGGCTAGGCTTGTATAGGCCCTAGGGCCGATAGCATAGTACCTAGCTATGAACCTTTGTCCAGACTTCTTACGCTGAGAGGTTGAGAGGTATGTTTATACATATTATTCATATGGAATGAGGTTTGTATTCTTTGGAAGTAACTAACTTTGATTAAAAGTAATAAGGGAAGAAAGTTAAGACCAAGAGGGTAGACTTAAGTTATTGCACATTGCCTAAATCATGAGCATTCTCTATACATTTGTACTTGAAGTTTAGACCTGAAATCCTTGTTTGAGTATCTTCTTCTAATGCTATTTGGAAGAGGGAGTGGTAAGCACTAGGTAGCCTATCTACCACAACAGGAGTGGTTTCTGACTCTGAAATTGTAGTATACTGGCCGTTGGCGGGTTTGCGCTTGTTTAAGCTCTGCAGATCCTGTTTTGCATCCTGTAGACTACAAGAGCAACAGAAAGGAGAAAGCGAGACTTTAAGTGCCTCCATTTTGATTTTTGTGATTATACTGCTTTCTGCACTTGATTTAAATCATTTTTTCATTTAACTTCACTTATTTTAACTGTATTTGCTTTAATATTGCTACACACTCAAGTGTGCTGGCTTGCACTGCATTTAAAGTATTTTTATTACTGTTTTAACTGTTTTTTCTGAAAAAAAAAAGTTCTAAGCTTGTTTCCCACCTTTCCTGTTACTAGAGTAGTCCAGATACCGATTTGCTGTATCCAGGACTGTTTTGTAAAGTTTATGAGTTCCCCAGACCTTTCTGTGTTAGAAGGAAGCCTTTTAGCTTATTAGTGGGAGTGGTAAGCACCAGGTAGCCTATCTACTACAAGTTGAAATTGGAGTTTATTGGCCGTTTGGGCAGTTTTTCTATCTCTTTCAACTTTCCGGTTTAAAAGCCCATGTTTGCGCGGGTTTGTGCAGCACCACGCAGCGTCGCTAAGCTGGGGTAAACTGTCACCAGTGACAGAAAGTCTGCTCTTCAATTTTTCCCTTAGATCTCAATAGTTCTCTTCTGTCTTGCACTTTTATTAGCTTATTTGCCTAGCACTTCATTAGGCTTTTTTTGTAGCAATTATTGTAGCATACATAAGTGCTATCAGCACTAGATGTCCTATAAGGAAACAGCTCCAGTACTTAGTAATGATGACCATCCCTCCTGGCATGTCTAAAGGTCAGTTTCCTGTGCTTTCTCCTATTAACCTGTTGAACTTGGGAATTCTGAGGCAGTGTAGCAACTGACTCGTACACAGACAACTCTCTCCTCTTACCTCCCAACACTCAGACTTGTGAGAAAAGCACTTGTATCTTCAAACTGGAAGCCATGCAATCTCCAGCCAAGACCAGAATAGCTGATCAAGAGAAGGTCACCACCTGCACCTCACCACATGGAACACATAGCCCTCCAGAACACCCACCATCACAGCCATCACATAAAAAGACAAACTACACACCCACCTTCATAGAGGCTATCAATAGAAATCTACCCAAACAAAAGAGACCTCCAAGGCAGAAACGCATTCGACCATCACAACACAGCACAAACCACAAGACACATAACGCACCTACACAATATGCCCCTCAGCCTAAGCCCCTAAGGCAAAACAGCTTGCCAAGTACAATAATTATAGGTGACTCAATAGTGAGGCACACTGATATCCCACTCACTAGGTTGAATAAAGAGAAGGTAACAGTCAGCTGTCTATCAGGTGCCAGAATCCGACACATAACACATGCACTTAGGTCACTCCACAACAAGTACAAGTATGACTCTGTCATTGTCCATGTGGGTGTAAATGACCTGAGATGCACCTCCCTGGACTACATGAAAACAGACATGGTAGAGTTCTTGGATTATGTGGCCCAAGCAGGTATGACCCTATCCCCAAGCAACATCCTACTGTCACCCAGAATGATACCGCAGCACAAACAGAAAATGACTGACTTCAACAATTGGCTAAGTTTCTGGTGTCATTCTAAGGGGATCCAGTATCTATCTGCTTGGGATGACATGATTGACAGACCTTGATGCTTTGCCAGAGATGGCCTGCATCTGTCACCTCTGGGTTTCCAGGTACTGGCTAAGGCTCTTGCTACCCCTATAGTACCTTTTTAGGCAGTGTTCCAAAGACCAAATTACCACTGTAACAGCTATAAATAAATGCAATCTGAGGGTCATGCTGCTCAGCGCTAGAAGTCTAAATCTCAAGATGCACTCACTCGAAGCACTTCTCAAAATGGAGAACATTGACATTTGTGCTGTAACAGAGACCTGGTTTAAAGCAGCAGAAAGCACTCCTGCACTACCAAGCTATGCCTCATTCTACACCTTTTGGCCCCAGAACATGGACCGAAGCTCCAAAGGCGGTTGTGTCTCCATATTCATAAAGGATATGCACACCTCCAGACTAGTAGCCCAGCATAATGCATCTGAGATACTCCAGGTACAACTAACATTGGGTAAGATGGTGATTCAGGTAATAGCCTGCTATAGGTCCCCAACCATGTCCCATGACTCTCACTCTATATTCCTAAGCACCATGGAAACTATTAAGAAACAACCCAACACTATAATACTAGGTGACTTCAACTACCCCTCCATCAACTGGGGAAAACTACTCATGCACTAAAGCACTGCCCAACGCTTCCTGGAATTCATCAATTCCAATGCCCCAGCTCATTCTTACCCCCACTAGAGGAAGCAACATCTTTGACCTGGTTATTACTAACATGGGAAATGACTGCCCCACACCAATAGTCAATTCCTCCCTGGTTAGATCCAACCACAAACTAATCACCATGGAAATCCACATCTCACCCCCCCCCCTTCAATAAGGTATCCACCATGAAAAATTTCTCCAAAGCTGACTTTGAACTCCTAAAAACAGATGTGGCTAACTTCATGGCACCCATGCCGATGGAAAATAGATGCATGACTGCCAAATAATACACCGATGCACTGTATGAACACATGCATAAAGGCATGGAGCTAGTCATACCCAAGAGAACCAAGATGCAAAAAAAGGAAGCCAATCTGGTGGTCCCCTGCTTTTAATAAAGTCTACAACAGAAGGAAGAAACTGTTGCAGGAAAAGGTGAAGTCTCAAGACTGGAAACATTTCCATATTAGCCTTAACAAAAAGTTGAGATCCCTAATCAAAATCTCCAAAGCCAGCTATGAAGGCAGAATTGTGGCAGACACTAAAAACAACCATAGAGCCTTCTATAGTTATATCAAGAATCTCCACGGCAATACCCAGATTTGCTCTGAGTTACTGCACAATGGTACCTTCTATACTGAGCCAATAGATATTGCCATCATACTGGCTGACAGATTCAGTGTCAACTTTACCCATCTCTCCCCCCCAAAGGACCAATCTCAATACCGGAAGAATGCCAGGCAGCCAGCATTAATGCAGTACAGGTTAAAGCTGCATTGTCTAAGGCCAAGAATACAGCTTCCATAGGACCTGACAATATCCCTGGCTGTGTTCTACATGAATTACAAAGTGAACTGGAACCACATCTGTGTGCCCTGTTCAGTCACACCCTCACCTCAGGCTTTGTCCCTACCCAATGGCGCACTGCTACAGTCATCCCTCTCCATAATGAATGAGCGACTACAGATCCTAGAAATTACTGCCCCATTAGCCTGATGAGTCTGATATGCAAGTCTATGGAGTGCATCATCATGGACCTAATTAACAAGGATATAGGGAATCTCCAAACTCTAGATCCCACACAATTTGGTTTTGTGAAAGGTAGATCATGCCTGCTCACCCTGGTTGACTTCTTTCAGTCAGTCACCAGAGCTGTGGATGAGGGTAAGACAATTCATACAGCCTACCTCGATCTCGCCAAGGCCTTTGATGCCATTCCTCACTCAGGAATTATTGATAAACTCACCAAGCTAGGCATCAACCCCTGTATAATTATGTGGATTACAAATTGGCTCACAGATAGAATCCACAGTGTGAAAGTAGCGGACTCCAAGTCAGACTGCCCACCAGTCACGAGTGGAGTCCCACAGGGATCAGTCCTGGGTTCTCTCCTGTTTGGCATCTACTTCTCAGAAGTTGAGGCCAGCACGGCGGGACTCTGGCTGACCAAGTTCACAGATGACTGCAAGCTGGGAGCCATTATTAACTTCCCAAGTGATGCAGCCATCCTACAGAAAGGCTTCACTGAGACCAATGACTGGTGATGAAACCATGGCCTTAAGCTTAATGTCAAAAAATGTGTTGTCACCCCCTTTGGGAAAAACTCAGTTCCCACTAATTACCACATTGATGGGAGTCCATTGAACACTGAAAGTGTTATAAGAGATCTGGGGCCACAGGTTGACACCAGCCTCTCCTTCGACCACCACATTGCCACTATGGTCAGAAAGTCCTCCTACATGGCATATCTCATTACCAAGGGTTTTGCATCCAGGAAGAAAGAAGTCATCATTTCTCTTTACTACTCCCTCATTAGACCAATCATAGAGTATAATGCCTCATTTGATATGTACCTCACTAGACACGTACAACAGCTGGAGAGGCCACAAAAGTACCTCACGAAGAGGATCCTAGGCCTTAAACACATGTCCTACATGAACAGAGTAAAAAAACTCCGGCTATTCTATGTCTTATATCATCTACTAAGAGGCGATCTCTGCTTGACTTACAAAGTCACGTCTGACCCAGCTCTGTTAGAAATACTACATCTAAAGAAATCCCAATCCCTCCGCACCACACTCTCCAGAGACCTCAACCTCATTACCACAATCAGCAGAATGGGAGGGACAGGTTCATAACCCAGAGACTGCCCATACATGTCAAGCAGAGTACCTCACTGGGCCTCTTCAAGGGAAATCTTGATGAGTGGATGGGAAATAGAAAGTTCACCCCGGGATCACTCCAGTGGCTCTACTTGATAGAGACACTGGGAACTAACATTGGGTGGCAGGATGACAGGGCACTTCTATGGGCTAGGCTTGTAAAGGCTCCAGGGTCATTAGCCTAGTACACACCAATGAATCTATAAGAGATTCATGTAGTTTAGGGCATAGAAGGAAAATGCATTGTCAATAGGGGATAAGTTATTTTGGGGTCTTTGAAGTAATGTTGGATTGTTTGCCTTGGAGCATAATTGATATTGAATAGGTTTAACTGTCAATCTGGATTAAATTGTAGGTGTAGCATTATTATAGATGGTTGCCTGGGGAGACAGAGGGATGAAGCAGCAAATCATATTTGATAATACTTGCAAGTCATTAGGATTTTTCTTAGAAGCACATAGAAGTAGGTTAGTCATGTTCTAACTATGGCTGCAAAATGTTTTTCGTGTTGCATTCCTACATTCAGGGGTAAGAAACTGGAAGATCTTGTGGCACCATATAGGGTTGCATTTATATGTGTTTTGATGTTATTTATGTGAAGTAACAGAATTAAGAAGGGTTTGAGAGCAAGTCCAATGTGTTTAAGGTGAGAATGTGTGCTGAATGCTTTTATTGTTATAAACATAGCCAGATCATGGTCAAATGGGATAATGGGGAGAGTAATGAACCAAGGACCCCCCCAACCCACAGGCATTCTAGTCTCACATCACTTTATGTATCTAGTTAGTTAGTTAGTTAGTTAGTTAGCTGACATTTGTTTACTGGGATAGTCTGGCTGGGTCAGAAAGAACCCATTTTCAGTGGAGGCCTGGGGAGAAAACCTCCAGTTACAAACTGTAATGTACAATCATAAAAGTAGTGAAAGCAGTGAAGTGCAATATTAAAAGAGCAATAAGAGTGAAATAGAAATACAAATAATATATACATTGTGATGAGGCAGATAACTAAACATGTTTGCATAGAATGAGGTGTACATTATATGTGCAGATGACTATTTGCATAATAGAAGGTAAACATACATATTATTTAGACATAGTTTTTTAGGTAGGTTTGTAGATGAGGAGGCAGTTAAATGGGAGAGGGATAGTAAGAGTGAGAGGGAGGGAGAGAGTGGGAGGAGAGATTAGCAAGAGGGAGAGATAGTAAAAGAGAGGGAGGGAGAAAATGGAGGATAGATTAGCCAGGACTGGAGAAGAGATTAGCCTGGATCAGTGCATGGGTACTGCCAAGAGTTGTTCATGTGCTCTTTTAGGGAAGTTTTGAAGGCTATTAGTATTTTGTACTGGTTGTGGGAGTGAGTTCCATGCTTTAGCAACATAGTGAGATTATAAGCTTTGTCCAGATGTTCTAGAGGGTTTGGAGGCAGAGAGAAGTTTCTTATCTTCAGACCTAAGGGTTCACTTTGGGTTGATGATGATATTCAGAGCTGGATAAGATAGGGATTTGTAGACCATGTTGTGGACTGTTAACAGTTGGACATATAGTAGGTGATTGGGGAATTATAGCCAGTTTAGTTTTTGTAATGATATACAGTGGTGTGTTCACGTTTTTGAGTTGGTGGCAAACTTGCCACTTTATTGTAGCACTCTTCCATTTTGGATCTAGTGGAGATCTGTAAGTTGGTAAGTATAGACGAGCCATAAAGCAGGTGGGTTAGAAGGAGAGTTTTGGCAAAGGCACTTTTGGATGAGTATAGGAGTGTTTGTTTCTGTAGAGTATGCCAAGTGTCTGTTGAGTTTTCTGTATATTTTGTTGAATATAGAGATCAAACTTTAACCGATCATCTATGACAACCCCTTGCAGTTTAGTGTGATGGACTATTTCAATTGTAGTATCATCAGCAGAGTGAATTTTTAAATATTTTAGGTAAGTGGAGCAGTTTTTTGGCTGGAAAAGAAGCAGCTTAGTTTTTTTAGGGTTAAGGAATAGCTGACAGTTAGTGAGCCAGGATTCAACAGCAGAAAACGTTTCTTGTCTAATGGAGAGAAGTTAGGGTAGTGTGGGAGAAGTGCAGATTATTGTGGAATCACCTGCATATTGTATGAGTGTTACATTAGAAGAGGCAGTACATAGGTCATTTGTAGGTATATTAAAAAGTAAGGGTCCTAATACAGATCCTTGTGGGACTCCATTGAGGTTAAGTAGAAAGGGGAAGATAACGTTTGGCCATTTTACTGCATGTTTTCAATCATATAAGTAACTGTGGAACCATTTTAGGGTGCCTAAGTTAGAGAACCTGTTCAGTAGCAATAAATGTGAGATGGTGTCAAATGCCTCTGACAGATCAAGAAATAAAGCAGATACAAAGCAATCTCTATCTCTAGTTCTGTTTACAGATTCGGTAAAAGTTAAAAGGTTTGTTGATATGCTGTGGCCTGGATGGAAACCATATTGTATGTTTGTAAGAAGATTGTTTTGTAATAAGTATTTTATAAGCTGTAGATGAATGCATTTTTCTTTTTTTCTTTTTTTTTTTTTTTTTACAAGAAACATCTTTATTAAATTATCATGTGTGACACAGACAACCTTACATTTATATAAATAATAGTAAATCACAGAGGCACAATCTCAGTAGCAAACATTATACCTTACAAACCGTGCCAACACAACTGTAGCTACAAACATTATACATCACTTTTAATATATCCAGCCATTGTCAGTCAACCATTGCACAGCTCATTCAGATCCTGACTTCTTTTAAACATATTTCCTCCTCCTCCACATATAGTGGTCCCACATTTCCCATTTTTCCTGTGTAATTTACTCCTACCATTTTCTAAAGATCCCAGTTCCAGTTGTTTTATCTCTGTTACTATCTTTGCCCCTTCTAGTAAAGTTGGTTTAGACTTTGATTTCCATTTTCTAGTTATTGCTTTTTTGGCAGCCATCATAATTAGACTCAACAAGGCCTTACTATGTCTAGACAATTCCAATTCTGTATCATAACTCAAAAATTAATTTCCCTAGTCACTCCAATTTGCTCATCCAGCATCTCTGACAGAGCAGTCTGCAGGGAATCTTTGAAGTCAGCCAACTCATTACACTCCCAAAAATATGTTCCTAGCTACCTCTTTCTTCCCCATCACATCTCCAACATTTGCTGCCTACCTGAGGAAAGATTCTTTGGAGCCTGCTTGGAGTATAAAAATATCTATGTAAACACTACCAGGCAAAGATTCTAAATCTTCTAGATAGATGAATACATTTGTCAAGTATTTTGGAGATGGGAGAAAGTATGGCTATCCGTCGAAAGTTTGTAAGTTCAGTGGAGTTACCTCCTTTGTGAATGGGGATGATGTAGGACTTTTTCCAGATAGTATGTAGGATGGATTCAGATATAGATTGATTGATCAAGATGTGGACTTGGTATGGTATGGATACAGTGGCTAATTTTAGGTAAGAAGGAGGTAGGTTATCCACAGAGGTGGAGCACGGTTTAAGTTTGTGCAGTTATTTTTTTTTGTAAGGCTTTCAGATGTTGATTGTAGAGAGAAAGTGGCACTGTTCTCAGAAAAGGGTTTTGTACCTTGAAGGTAGAGAGGGTCTAGGTCAGATGAAAGAACATCATTAATGGTAGTGAGAGAGGAAGAGGGGTTGGTGTTGGAGGCTTTAGTGATCAGAACAGCTATGGATTTTATGAAGTGGATGTTAAAGTTTTCAGCAATTTGAGAGGGAGGGACATTGAGTGAAACACTGTTGTCATTTTTAGTCCGTGAGTGAAAGAAGGTTGAGAATGAGGACTAAATTTTTTTTTTTTATTAGTTTTGTGTTCCTGCTGTAGGTGAGTGTATTATAACTGTTTATCTTTGGTAACTGTTTTTTGACTTGGTTATGTAGTTGTTTGAAATTTATTAGATCTAGTTATTTTTTACTATGCTTCCATAGACCCCAGGCTACATCCTTTTTTTTCATCAAATTTTTACATTTCTTTGTTAGCCAAGGGACAGAACACATTTTAATTCTTTTAGTGTAAACTGGAGCTCAGGTGTCAAGTAATTTTAGGAAACTGTTGTTGAAGTAGTGTACTGCCTCACCTAGTGGCAGTTCCATTAGTGGTGACCAGTTTATTTTGCAAAATATTTAATTGAACTTGTCTTTAGAGAAATTAACAAGATTACCAACAGATTTTAGGGTGTGTGTTTTTGGAGGGCGAGTGTTAGTTCGGATGGCAAAATAGGTAAGTGGTCACTTAGGGAGTCTGGATGTGTACCAGCAGAGGTAAAGTTAGGAGGATGTGATACCAGGATCCAGTGTAAGGTAGATTGTTGAATGTAGTGTTTATTGTACCTAGTAGGGTAGGTAATGAGTTGATAAAAAACATATAGGTTGATGCTATTTGTTGGTAGTTGGGATGTGAGAGATTGCCAGTCTATGTTAACGTCTCCTAAAATAATAGTCTTGTATTTTATCATTTGGGTGGTTCAGGATAGCATGTCTTCTAAGATGGGAGCATTTTGACCTGGGGTAATATAGAGAACAGTGATGCAGATTCACTTTGTGTTATTGAGATTTTGGAAGGACATGAGCATACCTGCTTCGAAATAGTAGGGGCATCTTTAGTAAATGGTGTAACATTAAGGTAGTCAGGCTAGAGTAATGCTGTGCCTCCACCTCTCTTATGATGTCTGTTTAATCTAGCTATGCTGTAGTTGGGAGGTAACAATTTAGAGTCTTGTATGTTAGGCTTTAGCCAGGTTTCAGTAAGGGCTAGCATGTCAGGTTTGTGCTGATCTATCCAAGCATGCAGGAGGGATATTTCATTGCCTAGGCTTCTAATGTTAAGGATCATAATATTTAGATTTTTTTTGGTACTGCTCTATTGGCTTGATTAGTATTAGGACCAGGGTTAACGTGGATGTCACCACATTGTAACAAAAGGGAGATTAGTTAGGAGAATATATTCCTTATTTTTTGGGTGAGGTAGATGTAAGAGGTATGAGGCAAGGTTTGCTATTTGTGGAGTTTTGGAACTAAGTAATAGTGTACATTGTACAGAAATATTTGTGGGGAGATATTTGTAAGTCTGTGATGGTGTGACTAGTAGTTGGAAAAAAAATGTTTCAATGGGGTAAACGTTTTTGGGTTGATTGATGGAAGTGATATTGTGTATGAAAGCATTATTAACAAAAGGGTTATTGTGGCTGGTAGTAATATTGTTTGATGATAGTGCATGCTTGAGAGGTTTTTTGGCGTGAGAGACTTAATGTGTAGAGTATAAGGGGTAGAGTAATAAAGTAGTCAGGTGTATGTTGTTTGGGGGTGGGGATTATATCTTGTAAGATGGTCTGGTTAGGTGGTGATTGCAGGACAAGGCTAATTGAGGGAAATATGATTGGTTCAAATAAGAATGGATGGAGCTTATGTAACTATAAATGTGGGAGTAGTGGGAGTGGATGAGATTTGTGGGTAGGGTTGGGGAGCAGCGTGAACCCAAGCGTAGCAAGGGCAAATGAAGCAGGTAGAAACCTGGTGACCAATATGCAAAGCAGCTACCAGCTCACTTTTAGAGAAAATCTATCTGTTGAACTCCAGACTGCAGGTCTCTGGGGAAGGTGTTGCCATCACTCGATCATTCTGGTTTACTTCCTGTCCAATGAAATGAACACCCTTTTGTCTCTTGTTCTTAATGGCTCTCCAAATGAAAGCCTTATGGCTGCTGTAGTCCCTAGTGTCCCTTTGTAGTTTAGATTTCTTCTTTTTCATGTGTTCCTTTTCTAACTCCACTAACTTTTCATTTATCTCACCCAACTATTGTTCCATCTGGGGCAAACTCATTTTAGCTGCCAACAGGTTACAAAGCGTAGGTATTTCTTCCTTCAATCTACACTGTTTCAGGATATCACGTTCTATCAGAATGTTCACCCATTCTATAGCACAGCGGTGTGTCACTGCTATCCATCTGTCTTGAAACCATTTTTTCACTGTCATCTGACAAATCAAAAGGGGTTGAAGGGTTCTTAAAGACATGTAACCCTGTTGGTACTATATCCAGCACTATATACCGCTGTAGACTCTGTAGGTTTAATGCCATTCTTAGATTCTTCCCCTTTTCACAGTTCTCATTTATAATTTTATTTAACAACAGATGATCCTTTGTTCCATATGACTTTCTTTTATTATCCTTTTGTTCTATTGCCATGATTGAGTTTTCCTCTAAATGACTATAAACTCTGTCAACATCAATACCAGTGTTTATACATAGTTAGAGGGCAAGTTATTGGTCTATAGTTTTTGGGATAGCTTGCAGGTTTGCTCTTACGTAGAGGTATTGTTTGTTTCTGCTGTTAACCAGTCTGGTGTCAGTTCAGGGAATGCATAGTTCTTACTCATGGCTAAATCTTCATGTAAAGATGTTGATACTTTTAGCCAGAAGTTAGGTACTACATCTGGGCCTGAGGTTTTCCAGTTAGGAGCTTTTCTTAACTTTGTTTTATTCTCTCTGACCGTTACTTCATCCTATTTCATATCCTGTACTGTTAAACTTCTTATTCTTTTTCTTCTATCCAGTTAGTGTCTTTGTTATGTTCCACAGGACCTTCATAGATATTTCTCCAAAGTGTATCCATTTCTGGTGGTGTTTCGCATCCTTTTGGCTTGTTTCCCAATTCTGTATAAACCTTTTTTGGGTCATCAGTAAATTCACTGTTTTGTACTTTTTGTTTATATTTATCTGCATATCTTCTACGTTTTTCTGTCTGTGCTGATATCTTTAGTTTATTATTTGCAATAATGCATGATAGACTGCACATTGCTTTTATCACGTCTATCTTTCTGAATATTTTTCTTGATCTATTCCCTCTTCTATACTCTTCTAACAGTGACACTTCTAGTCTTAATTCCTTTATAGTTTTCTCTGTTCAATACTTTCATGATGACATTTGATTTCTCCCCTTCCTTTCCCTTACTATCCTATGTTTTTTCTGGTAAGACTTTATCTGTTATTAGTTTAGCTGCACATGAATATAACCTATTTACTTCTGTCATATTGCATAAATCTCTATGAATAGTCCTAATTACTGTGCTCATTTGTTTTATCAAAATCTAACTTTTTTTCTAACATGTCTGTCCATGTCTATTAAATCAAGCAACTCTTCTCTTAGATTATTTTCTTCTAAACTGAGGGCACATTCTTAGTTCTGCATTTCTTGTGGGCATTTAATAGAACGTTCCAGAGCATCTTCCTGTGGGAGTAAGATGATGGTTAGGGAATTTTTATAGATGATTGCTGCACCATCTGCAAGCTTATCTCGTCATTATGCCTAAGTATAGTATATCCTGGGGGGGGGGGGGGTGATGTCATTATCTTTATTTCTTTTTTAACCAGGTTTTGGTAGCTATGACCACGTCAGGAGTGCATGTGGCAAGTTAACCATGTATGTCATGGATTTGATTGCACGTACTTTTTAGGTTCATATTTAGTAAGGTAAGTTGGCTTTTGTTTTTTGTTGACAGGTATTAGGTGACTGGTTTATTTTGGGGGTGAAAGTGATGGTTTTATGAACAGTAGGATCTGGGTTGGGTGTATATTTCAGGTATTTTTTTGGAATTGATATTTTACAGAGGGAAGAGTGTGGCCAGTTGTATTTTGGTCTTGGTTTGGTATTTGTAAACTTGGATACTTGGATACTTAGTTTTCAGATATTTATAGATAAATACATCAGATTTGCTTCATTTGTAGAGACAGGGTGCTATGGAGAAAGTTAAGTTGGATAGATATTGACATTCTTTGTGATGAAGTATTTGAAGGAGGTGGATTTGATAATTGGTGATGAAGGCTAACAGAGAGGAGGAATAGTAAAATAATCTGAGTTAGAGACATCCTATTAACTTGGGTTTTATCTTTGCTGTAAATCAGGATTAGAAAATGTTAGGGGAGGGGGTACTGAGTTGGTTGTAGAGATGTAATGTAATAGTTACAGTAGGTAAGGAGTAGGACAGTTTGAGAGGGAGTCCTGGGTAGTAAGCTAGAGTGAGTGTTACTATTGGGAGTAATTCTGTTCATCGTTTTTTTTTCTGAAATGAACTGATAGTATTCATTTGAGCAATATGTGGGTGGTGCTATAAAAGTATAAATATAGAAAAAGAGGGGGTGGGTAGGAAGTTGGTGTAGAGTAGGGAGGCAGAGTGAGCCCAAGTGTTAGCAAGGGCAAAGGAAATGGGTTGAAAACTTGGCAAGGGGATAGAGAAGAATAATCGGTGACTGAACTTAAACAAATCTGCTGACAGGGATAAGTAAAAGGAACAATGCAGTTTAGAAGGCCTCTGTGTCAGTGTATGAAAGTCTTGATTTGTTTGTTCTAGGAGACAATTTTAGTAGGAGCGCTAATCCAATATCACCTTGGCCTGACTAATGGTGATATATAACATTTTTAATTAAACATGAATGTATGAACAACTGTGTACTGGTAAGGAGGTTTCTATGGACTTTGAAATGCAAAGTCCAAAGGCTACCCCCACCCATAAAAAGTCAGCAAAACAATGAGAAAAAGTAATCCAGAATGCAGGACTACATCTCTGCAAAACTACTGGCTGAGAAGTGAAAGTGGATACACAAAAATCTGGTGCAAAGGAAAAATAAACTTAAGGAAGGGAGGCAGTGGACTGCTAAAAACAATCGGTGGACCACAGTTGAAGAAGAAAGTATCAATGGGACTACTGTGGCCTAAGAAAATGGAGCTATTATAGTGGACAAAGGTCTTTGTCTTAGGCTGCCATATTAATTATAATTTACATAAAGATATAGCCCACAGACTGGTGTTCAAACTGCTGACTTCACTGTTACATACATATCTATTTGCTTGGAGAGACACTTCTATAGAGAAATAAAAGGGCCTATATTAGAACATCGAAGTTTCAGAGCTTTGAATGTTCTAATATTGACCCCTATTCAGCGAAAGCTGAAAATAGCGAAGTTACAGAAAACCGAATCCTTTTCTAGGGAAAGAATTTGGTTGTCTGTTCCTGACGCTTTGCTGTTTTCAGCACTGTGGTGGAAAGTTACGGGTCGAGTTCAGGTAAGTGTGCGATTGTGTGGATGTGAGGGTTAGGGAGGGTTAGGTGAGTTAGGGCACGGGTCAGGTAAGTGTGCGAATGTGTGGACGTGAGGGTTAGGGCGGGGTAGGTGAGTTAGGGTTAGGGCGTGGGTGAGGTGTGTGTATGCGATAGTGACGGAACTTAGGGTTAGGGTTTGGGTTAAGGTAAGTGGGTAGATAGTGGTATGTGTACAGTTTAGTGTAGGGTTAGATGTAAGATTTTAGGTGTATGTGTGTGGATTGCTGTTTGTTTGGTGCGTTTGTTTTGTGTGTATGTGTTTTGGAACAGCGTATCTGTTCCCTAGGAAAAAATTTGCTGTTCTGAATTTTCGATGTTATCAGTTTTCACTTAATAGGGGTCGATATTAGAACATTTGAAGTTCTGAAACTTCGATGTTCTAATATAGAACTGAAATAAAATAACACACTAAAGAGACAGTTGAGTTCACTGAGTCAGTGGTGACTTTGCAGTGTAGAAGAAGTGAAGAAAGTATAAGAGAAAGAACTAGTTTAAGTAGTTGGAGTAAATGTCAGTGTCTGTTAGGAAGGAGAGAGTAAAAGCTGACCAGCAGGATGTCTGTGGAGGAGGGTTTACAGAATATAAGGCTATTGTTTACAAACTAGGACACTGAAGCATAGTCACTCTGGGGGCTAAAATACACGCAGAAAAGACTGGTTGCCCCTACATGTCACTGTTGACCTCCCTGTGACTTCTCTGTCATCAAGAAAGGCTATCCTTTTTGCCATCACTAAGTACTGAATTGTTGCAGCATACACCTCCAGAGTCAACAGACCCAACTGTGGACAAATGGAGACCCGATGTAGGGAAATGAATCATGCCCCCTCCAGCCATACCAATATGCCATCGCTTGGCAGTCTCGCACCACTACACAAATTGTTCTAGCCTCTAAGTCTACATACTGTTTTCTTCTTTACTTTTACAATTGTCACAGAGATTTAGATTTCATTTAAAACGATTATTTTAAATTTTACTGAAAAAAAAAACACACTGACTGCTAATTTCCAAACAAAGTAAAACAGTCTCACGCTGAAAACACTCAGCATGAGAAATAGTAAACTTCTCTTCCCTTGAAAGACAGATTTAGTGAAAATGCGTCTGGCAATCCATTAAAGTACGAGACATATGCTGGTAATCATACGAAAATATCAGAGATTGAAGAAATATTTAACATCTATGTGAAGAATGCAGAAATTCAAAAGATAAGTATAATGCATTTCCTAACTGTGTGGGTCAACCCACTGGACACGTGTCCCTTTGCAGGAGCAGACTAGGAGTACTGTCTGTTGAAATAACTTGGCATAGTCACAGAGGACAAATGAAGGCTGAAAGAATCAAACCATGTACTACAGGAAGTAGCCCTTTAATAGCTTATAACCTTAATCATCTGCACTAAGAGCTAAACAAACTCTTTTAGCCCAAACACACTGCATTTCACACCTGTATGGCTGCAAATAAAGAGCTAAATTAAAAATGTATCATTAGAATATCAACATTAAAGTCAGACTTTATGCTATCCAATTTGTTCACAGCTAAATAATAAACAGTCATCATTAAGGAAAGCAATGATCACATCGAAAGAATATGTCTCATGTAATGATGTTCCTGTTTGCTACAATGAAGTTCCTTCCTTTACACTATAACTACACTGGTTCATAGGTACTAGTTGCTAGGCTTGCAGTCCAGGGGACCATTGAGCAACCTAGCCCAAATTCCCAGTTTCTTCAAAATACTGTCTGGTTAAGTGAGTTGCTCAAAGAGAAGGAAAAAAAGAGCTTCATGGATTCATATATTCATAGATTGTTACTAGGCTAACGGCCTTTGGGTGGTGGAGGGGGGGGGGGGCTATTTAAGCTTAGCCAAGTTTTTCCAAAATAATAATGAATTCCTGTACCCAAACAGGAGATTGAGTACAAGGCATTCATAAGCTACCTCTGCCTGTAAGGGACATAGGTGCCAGGCCCAGTGTTAATTTCCTATTTCCCATCCATTGGTCTAGGTTGCACTTAAATTGGGTAATAGATGAACTCAGCTTCACATGGATGGGAAGCCTGTTCCATAGGAGGTACACTCTCTGGGATGCATATCTGTCACTCCAGCATGTTCTCTTTAAGTCACCATCAAAAATCAGGTACCCAGACCTTGTATTTTTGGTACGGTTTGACTTAGGAATATGCAGGAGATTCATAAGTGTGAGGTTTGCAGAATCTGTAGGAGACTGAATAGAGGGAAAGGGCTTTAAGGTGCTCTGCATAAGGCAAGTTTGTTACACCTTGTATTCTTTTTGTAAGGAACCTCTGAGGTTACTCTAGTTGCTGCATATGCCGAAGGGAACATTGTACTATTGTACTCTGTGATTGGTCTGCTAAGGGCACAGTACAGTGGGATAATGAGCTCCTTGAACCGAGATGCCATGCCCTTACAACATTGTACTCTGTGATTGGTCTGATAAGGGCACAGTACAGTGGGATAATGAGCTCCTTGAACCGAGATGCCATGCCCTTTCAACATTGTACTCTGTGATTGGTCTGATAAGGGCACAGTACAGTGGGATAATGAGCTCCTTGAACCGAGATGCCATGCCCTTACAACATTGTACTCTGTGATTGGTCTGATAAGGGCACAGTACAGTGGGATAATGAGCTCCTTGAACCGAGATGCCATGCCCTTACAACATTGTACTCTGTGATTGGTCTGATAAGGGCACAGTACAGTGGGATAATGAGCTCCTTGAACCGAGATGCCATGCCCTTACAACATTGTACTCTGTGATTGGTCTGATAAGGGCACAGTACAGTGGGATAATGAGCTCCTTGAACCGAGATGCCACGCCCTTACAACATTGTACTCTGTGATTGGTCTGATAAGGGCACAGTACAGTGGGATAATGAGCTCCTTGAACCGAGATGCCATGCCCTTACTTATAAGTTGTGCAACATAAAAGGATATCCTCACTCTTTGACCAGATGGTGGTTAAAGGTAATGCTACTGCCTATATGCAAACTCAGATCCCCAACCACTGGGTCGACTCTTAGGGGTGCATTATCAACATGGTCATTAGCAGGGATTTTTGACTTCCCAAAAGGTACAGTTATGCATTTCTTAGCATTGAGTTTAAGACCACGACTTTGGCATGATTTGTTAGTCAGAGATAGGCCTTCTTGAAGAATGCTAGAGTCTGCAGGGGAGTAGATGATACCTCCAGCTTGCAATCATCTGCAAAATTAGCCATAAACCTTCAGCATTTACTTGCACTTCAGAGAAATAAATGCCAAAAAGGAGCAGGCCAAGTACCAAGCCCTGGGGGACTCCACTAGTGGCTGACCTCTTGGTGGAGGTGGCCTCATCTATTTTGACCTCATGTCAGTAGGCTGTCAAGAGGGTGATAAAAGGGTATATACATAATTTTGTGAGCTTGTCTATAATACTTGAGTGGGGTATTGTATCAAAAGCCTTAACCAGGTCAAGATAAGCTGTGCACAAAGTCTTTTCCCTCATCCATTGCTTTGGTGACACTCTCAAAGAATTCCACCAGATTTAATAGGCATGAGCTTCCTTTAACAAAGTCAAACTGTGATGGGTCCAGAATTTTCAGGTTACCTATGTACTCTTTTATCATGTCCATGATTATTCTTTCCATGGCCTTACATATGATACTGGTCAGAATTATGGGTCAGTAGTTACTAAGATCGGTAGTTGGACCTCCCTTGTGTAGGGGAATGACTGTAGCCATTTTCCATTCCTTGGACACAAAACCTGACTGTAGGCTCCAGCTGAAAAGCAATTCAAGTGGACCAAAGAGGTCAAGTTTCATGCTATTTAATAAGCATCCAGGGATGTTATTGGGGGCCATCACTGCAGTGTTTTTGGCAATGTAAAGTGCATTGAAGACCTGTTTCCTATTAATGGTTGGGGGGATTGTGGTGTGCTGTATTTTCTTTGGACTATCGGGGGGAGTAGGGTGGAGGGAGAAATTTGAGCTGAAATTGTTAGCCAAAAGGTTGGCAATGGCCTCTGGTTCATTGTGGTTGATGCCATTTACAATAAGTTATGTGCATTGTTGTGTATTTCTCTTGAGGTTGTGGGCATAGCTATAGAAAGCTTTGTGGTTGTCCTTTGCCTAAGAAGCTACTTCTTCTTCAAATTTAGCCTATGAAATATTAATTAATCCACTTAGCTGCTTCTTTAGAGTGGTCAGGATTTCTTTGTATGTAAGTTTTGTTCCCACATTTGGCCAATATTTTTTTCTTTTGTTGTATAACCAATTAATACTTTGATTCTACTAGGGTGTCTTGTCTTTTGAGTTTGTCTTATTCTTAATACGAGTGGACACAGCTCATGCTGTACAGCTATCAATATGGTTATACAGGGATTTTGTAAATAGCTCAGCATATGATATGGTCTTTACTGGGTTTGGGGGTGCTTGGAATTTAGGCAAGGTGTTGCCTAGTAGAGAGAGGTTAGCTTTGGAATAGTTCCCAAACGTGTTTGGTTTTATTGGGTCTCCAGATTTAAATTTTATTTCAAGCAATAGTGCTGTATGGTCAGATCTGATGAGTGAGGTCCTTACATTGGGTGAGTAACATTGCTCCCCCATAATAAGGAGTACAAGGTCAAGGATGTTTGTACCCTGGTAGGAGAATGGACCAACTGTTCCAGGATGTTGGTGTTAACAACGTTTAGGAATTGCTGGGTTTGTGTATTAGATCAGATGATTAAATCAGGCATACTCTGCATAGTAGAAACAAATAAAAACAGACTACTCTAAATCACTTAAAATTTTAACAGAACGGGTATTGTGTCTATATGTGTGCCGTGAAACACAAAAACTGTGAAACTCTAATGACTGACATTGACTGACTATAATCCTCAGATATTTACCAAAGGAAAAAAGCTAATGGAGATCTGGCAGTTGGTGTAGAGGAGTAAGGTTCTTAACTGTAAGCCTGCCTCAGTTAACAAATAAACACACGTGTAAGCCTGTTTCAATTAAATGAAATTACTTGCTACTGTCTCACATGCTATATTACTATATTAAATTTAGCTCATACCTGCATGTTTCTAAATGTATAAAAAGTAAATCCGTCCAAAAGACATGTTCATATGCTGCACACACCTCTTCTTCTGGGTTTTTGTTGTATTAAAAATACCTTAAACCTGCAAATCCACACATTTATTCATATATGCCTGCCCTGGTTAACAAATTCAATAAAACAAAATCTTGCAACAGTGCTTAATATGTCTCACTGACTAGTTGGTTGTAAACATTACAATTTAAAGTGACAGGATGCAGTTGTGCCAGTGCTGTGCATGTGTGCTTCCTTACTGTCTGACTGGTTAGTAACAAACAGGAAATTTTAATGTGACAGGATGCAGATGCAGAGAACTGGAAAACGTTGATTCTTATAGCAGCAGATGCTTTTTTTTTTTTTCAAGTTAATGTTGTGGCTGGGATTCCCTAGCCAACATTGGGCCCTAGTCAACTGCCTAGATTGCCTCGTGCTAGATCTATCCATGGTTATAAGTGAGAGGTGCTTCTAGGTTAGGCAGATTTTTTAGATTTTAAGGTCAGATTGCTACAAGGAATACAAATAATGCCCCATATAAACACTCTTTAGTATGTGCAAATTTTGTTCAGTTTTTATTTGGTATTGTGGAGCGAGTAAGACCAAACCGTAGGGGGAGTGACTATAGGAATTATATAGAGGAAAGGGATACTAAGCTGCAACATATGCACCAGGTCTTAATGAGATGGTATCCTTAAAACCAATATTAGTGAGGAAAGCTACCTCATAGGTACAGTGTATTCAAACAGGGAGGGGGTTAACTTCAAAGTACATTTAAGAGTATCTTAAAGAATTTATATATATATTCAAAATGTTTTTGAATTTTAACACTTAGAAAGTTTTTAAAGTTCATATTTAATGAATGTTTTGGAATTTGAAAAGTTTTTTCTTTTAGAAATGATGTATTTTGTTATACCTTTTATAGTTAGTACATTTTACTTGGAGGAATTATTGTAGTGGTACCTTTAAATGAGTGGGAAGGGTGGTGACATCATTTATTTTAAACAGTATTTAAATGAATTCACTATAGAGTGCAATTAGATTCTGATGAAGTCCCCAGTTTCAGGGGGATGAAAGTGCTCAATATGTGTGTTTTTTATGTGGAAGAATAAAAACAGCTTGTACTGAAGAGTTGGTTGACTGCAAGTGATTCCTGCTGTTGACAGTGTATGCTTTGGATTTTTTTCTTTTTTAGATTTTAAGGTCTGCTGAAGAGCATCAGTTTAGACTTTGTTTCCTTACATTCAGAGTAAGTGGTTTATGGGTTAGCCAGATGACCAGTTTGTCTAGAAATATTTGAGATTGTTTTGCAATGAGGCTTAAATTCAGAGAATATAAGGTCATCAGCGTATAGAATAATTTCATTAAGTATAAGATCTAGAGGTAGGTAATTAATACAAATATTGAAAAGCATAGGGCCCAAATCTGGGGAGGCCACGGTGGTGCAGTGGTTAGCATTGCCGCCTCACAGTAAGAGGTTCTCCGGTTCAATTCTCGGCTGGAGTGCCTTCTGTGCGGAGTCTGCATGTTCTCCCTGTGGTTGCGTGGGTTTCCTCTGGGTGCTCCGGTTTCCTCCCACATCCAAAGACGCTGTAGGTGGATTGGATACTCTAAATTGGTCCTAGGCATGAGTGCATGCATTTGTGTGCCTTCAGTGGAAGGTTGGGCTGGCAACTAAACACCATAAAACTCCACTGCCAATCATCATGAGTGGTCAGGTGATCCTCTGTGGCAACCTCTAACTGGGAAAAGCCAAAAGAAGAAGATAGGGCCCAAATCTGAGCCTTGTGGCACAGCAGTAGAAATACTTTTATGGAATAAGAAGTTAATGTTTTCATGGACAATGGTAGCTCATTCTGCGAGCTGGCTTGAGGAGCACTTTATTGTAAAGTTGCCAAAACGGGATAAAGCAAGAAAAAGATGCAGCAAGTTGTGATCTGTGCTCTCTGGAGCTGTAGAAAAGTCAATGAAAACTGTATCTGTCAAGTGACCTTTACTGAAGCTGCTGAGAATAGTTATTAATAAGTGTAATTAAAATAGTTTGGGTACTCCTACAAGTTATGAAACCATGATGGTTGATGGATGGAAAGTTGTAATGATAAAAGTACTCAGTAATCTGATTATATATTACCTTTCCAAGCAGTTTATCTAAATGTGGATGCAGTGATACAGGAAGTGGGTGCGATGACTGAAAATCATTGAATGGACATGATTCTTTGTGTGTGTGTGTGTGTGTGTGTGTGTGTGTGTGTGTGTGTGTGTGTGTGTGTGTGTGTGTGTGTGTGTGTGTGTGTATGTGCACATGTGTACGTGCACGCACACACATGTGAGTATGAATGTATGTGTGTGCATTTGCCTATGTGCACATGCGACTTTGTGCTGTTTTAACCAAGAGATGTCTCACTCTCCTCCAGGAAACATTTTAATGTTTAGTTCCACACTATAGGTTCTTCTTGCCATCTGATTTGTTGCATATGATATATAGTTAAGTTAAAGAAGATGACAGATGGCACCTAAGTCATTGCAAATGAATCCTGGTCATCAGAAGTAAACAAATGTAATGATCCTTACCTTGTTTGGAGACTAAGCATGAGACGCAGTTTTTTCTTAGCTCGCTGTTTCAAAAGAAGACCTCTGAAGGTTTTGTAGAATGATCCTGTTGTTGTCTCAGCAAATATCATTAATTTACAGATTAGCTTGTGTCTAACTCACTAAAGTTCTCTTTTCACCTGACATACACTTAGAAAATGTCACTGTTTGCATCATTAATTAAAGTATTATTTGGGCTACATTTAACGGATTGAGTGTGTATCAGTAAACTGATGCATTTTCTAAAAAAAATGTAATTTACTCTTGTTCTTAATTAGCATGGTTTTTGCACTGGTCCTTGTAAATATCTAGAAAGTATGCAGTCTTTTGGATGTTTATGAATGCTCATGTGTCCTTTGTCATTAGGTTTGATATCCTAGTACAGAGAACCTAAAACCATCTTATGCCCAAGTGTACACCACAGATGGGCACTATCAACACCTTATGCCTACCAGGACCATTCTGAGTGACTCTTTAAGACTGATTTTGCATTTGGAGCCTAAAACTTTTCATTATTTTAACAATTGAGCTAACAACTGAAAACTGCAGTCATATCACTCCTGTTGATTTATTGCTAACATTTTTTCCTTTGTCCTCGTTCACAAAGGTTCTAAAGAAATGAAAGCTTATGAAAGCTCTGATCTTCCCTTCATTGTGGAGTTCAGTCGTGTAATGTAGAGAGTTGAGGGGGGGTTACTGTTACACAGCAGACAGATTTGTTGAAGCTCTACAGGATGGATTTTGTGCTATTACGATCCTTGAATTGTACTTCATGTCTTGTATTTACTCTGCAGGTGGGCTGCAGTTCAGCCCTTCATCACAGTATGTGAAAGATCAAAAAATAAAAGAACTACCTGTTAGCTGCAGACTTTTTTCTGGTCTCATTTAAAAAGTTATCACTTGGCAGAGGGCTAAGTCTAACAGCTCCAGTAGTGCTGTGTAAAAAAAACAAAACAAAACAAAAAAAAACAAAGAATAAAATCAAAAAGAAGACATATTAAACAAAGCAGGACATTTCTTCACATTAAAACCATTATAACACTGCTCTGATCAGAGCGAATAAAAGCACAGTCAGTGTCAATTTATAACTTCCTGTGATGCTGTTGAAGTTTATTGCTCCCCATGCTAAATGTTGAAAGAATTTCAGACGTTTGTTAAATTTGAGTTCAGTTGACTCCATGACTTTAAAGGCTGGGATTATCCTGTAGAAAAGAAAAAAACTTTTTGTATAGTCTGAAATTAGTTTCTTTGGAACTCAAGCAGACGTGACAGTGCAAATAAATGTATTCTGAGTAGGTTCATAAAGTAAATCCCAGAAGGTTTAAACATCTGCATAATGCTATCATTGTAATTTACTCTTATGACTGTAAAATGTTTTTCTGTGAAACATAAATGAGATGGGTGAAGAGTAATCAGTTTTCTTTGCTTTTTGCAACTGCTATCTATATAATATGGTTTAAGAAGCTGTAGAATATTCTATAATGTGTGCTTTATTTCTTCAAGGAAGTCCTGGCATCTGTGCCCTTCAGAATTTCCTTTTTCAAAGTCAAAGTGAACTTTATTGTCATTTAGACTCACAAGAGTAACCTAAACAAAATTGTGTGCATCAGGCTCAATACTGAGATGACACTTTACACACATACAAATTACATATAGTGCATGCAACATACATAACATTAACTTTAAGTTAGGCTGTTATTTTACTACATACTTGTGCGTCATGATTAATATACTAGACAAAGAAACAGCTATGTCAGAGTGCATGTATATCAGTAACAAGGTAGAAATTATAGCAGGAAAATTTATACTGTGGTGTTTTCTGGAAACATTTCTAGGTTCATAGGTGTGTACTCGCTAATGACCACTGGGGCCTTTTTATGCCTAAACATGCATCACCCACAATAAGTGTATACAGGGGCATGGGAGATGAAATATTTAAAAGCAGGGGCCTGGGAAATGAACCATTTATATCACAGGCAAGGTTTAAGTTTTTAAAATGGGTAATTATTGCTCTGTTTATTTTGCGGATATGCAGGAGGTCCATCTGATTAGGTCCAAAGGTGCCTAATATGCCAGATATATATCTTCCCTCAACATTGCATGGGAGACAGAAAACAGAGGTATGGTTTAAAGTAATCTCTATAGGACATGTTGTTTATGCCCTGTATTCTTTTAATGGGGAACCTCTTTGGACGTTCCAGTTGTTGGTTGTGCCTGGTTTGGTACATACTAAAATAGGCATTGCACTCGGTGAGGGGTCTGATAAGTGCCAAATATAATGGAATAATGACCTCCTTGGACCTAGATACCATACTTTTGTTTATAAGATGCACTTCATAGAATGATTTTCTCACTACCATAGACAGGTGATGGTAAAATTGTTAATATGGTAGTTGCCAGGGGTGACCAACTTCATAAAGGATATTACTATGCATTTCTAGTCCATGTCTCTGACACCAGTTATTTGTCTGTGTCAGCCCCTCTCGGAGAATATTAGTGTCAGTGGATGATTCTGTGACTGCTCCTAGTTTGCAATCCTCTCTGTATTTTTTCAACAAGAGACCATCGGCAATTTCCTTGACTTCAGAAATGTAACTGCCAAAAGGGACCGATCCATGGACCAATCCTAGAGGGACTTCACTGGTGACTGTTCTCTTTGTAGAGGTGGACTCCCCAGTTTTAACTTCTTGGGCCCTGTCTGTGTACCAGTTGGCTATCCACTGGATGATATTAGTGTTTATACCTAACTTCATGAGTTTGTCAACAATGTCCTAGAGAGGATTGTGTCAAATTCTGTTGGCAGTATGAACAATTCTTCCCTCATCCATTGCTTTGATGACCTTCTCAAGGAAGTCCACCAGGTGGATTCCACAATTCTGATTTCCTGGATCCTGTCTGTGAGCCAGCCTGCTTTGCACTGGGTGACATAAGAGTTTATACCTAACCTCCTGAGTTTGTCAACAATGCCCTAGTGGGGTATTGTGTCAAATCCCCTGGCCAGGTCAAGGCAGGCAGTGTGAATCATTTTGCCCATATCCATTGCTTTGGTGACCTTCTCAAAGAAGTCTACCAGGCTGAGTAGGCTTTACCCACCCTTGACAAAACCAAATTGGGTTGGGTCCAGTGTCTTGAGGTTTCCTATGTTATTACTGATCATTTCTATGATAATTCTTTCCATGGTTTTGCATATGAAGCTAGAGAGACTTATGTGTTTGCAGTTTTCAGTGTCTGTAGATGGCCCTTCTTTGTGCAGAGGGATGACTGCTGTTGTTCTCCATTCGTTAGGCAGGAAGTCTCTTTGGAGGCTACAGTTAAATAGCGATTCTAGAGGTCTGATAGGAAATGTTTCATTCTATTTAAAGGCATCCTGGGATACTGTCTGGGCCCATTGACTCAGTGTTCTTGGCCCAAGAGAGAGCATCAAGGACATACTCCCTACTGATAGTAGGAGGAGTTGTACGTGATGGTATTTCCTGAGGAGAGGCTGAGGGAGAGTGAGGGATAAACTTAGAGCTGAATTTGTCTGCAAGCAGGTTTGCTATATCTTCTGGGTCATGATAGGTGACTCCATTAACAATCAGCTGTGCACATAATTGTGTATTGCCTTTTTGGTTGCAGACATACCTTAGAATGCCTGGGATGCCAGATTTATTCAAATTTGACTTTGACTGACTTTATTTTTCCTGTGAATCATTTGTTTAGTTTAATGAGAGTGCTTTCATCCTGCTGGGTGTTACACCTCCTAATTTTTGCCATGATTTTCTTCCCTCTGTGACAGAGCCTACTGATAATGTGATTCCACCAGAGCAGCTTGTTTTTTGAGTTAGTTATGTACTTATTGCTGGTGGATAGAACTGCGTCTATGCAGCTGTTAACATACTTGTATAAGGTTTCTGTGAACAGTTCAGTGTAGTTAGCAGTGTTCTCGGGGTTAATGGGGGCTTGAAAATTTGCCAGATTATCACTTAATAGTAGGACGTTAGCCTTAGAGTATTTCCTGAGCACTCCAGCGTTAGCTGGGGTTGTGGGATTTATCTTTACTTCAAATTAGACCATTCTGAAGTCTGACCTTACCAGTGAGGACATTATACTAGGGGGGTGTGCAGCACTCTCCCATATTAGTGAGGACCAGATTCAGTATGTTTGTATCCCTGTTTACCATATTGACAGTCTGATCCAGGGAGTTTGTGTCTAGAAAGTCCAGAAATCTCTCTGCATGCATGTTTGATGTCATATATGATTCCCAGTTAAAAGGAGGTAATTAAAATCGCTCATGAATATGGTATTGGGTTGGATAGTCAGTGTTCCCAATAGGAATGGTATGGGTTTCCTGGGTCATAGAGGGGGACCTATAGCTTGCAAAGAATGGTACTGGATTTTTGCTATTATGATTTGAACACGGAGAAGCTGAGGGGCATCATCCTCTTTGATCAGCCTTGAGATATATTTATTTTTGATGTACATTGAGACATGAGCACATTTAGTCCCTGTCTGTGTAGTACCGTTTTCTAAATGTGTGGAAAGCATTATAGACTTGAACGTCTGGTGTGGTCTCTATGGCTTTAAACCATGTCTCAATGACTGCACAGTTGCCAGCATTATCTATGGTGAAGAGAGCTTGTAGGGAGTTTAGTTTCTTGTTTAGACTCCCAGCACTGAGCAGTAACACCTTTAGATTTTTATGGTTTTGATTTGCTATGTAGGAAGCACTTTCAGTTTGGCATTGCCTAAAAAGGCACTATGGGGGAAGACAATGTTTAGCCTGGAGGAGAGAGGTGCAAATGATTGCTGGTAAACCAGTGTGGTCTGTTGACCATCTGCTTCCATGCTACGAAATATTGCACCCACCTTAGAATATCACCAGAAACTAAACCAATTATTAAATTCAATCATCTTCTGTTTGTATTGTGGCATCATCCTTGGTGAAGGTTAAAAAAATGCTCAGTGCTAGAATGGAACACATATTCAGAGAGCTCCATGATGTCTCTCTTCTTATAGTCTAGGGAGGTAAATCTCAGGTCATTTACACCCACATGGACTATTACTGAATCATATGGGTATTTGTCATCCAACAACCTGGGTGGGTCTATAGATGGCCCACCTTTGTGCAGAGGGATGACAGTTACCCTTCTCAATTCATGAGGCACAAAGCCTGTTTGAAGGTTATGGTTAAACTGTGATTCTGGTGGGCCTGTCAGGTCATGTTTCATGCTATTTAGAAGGTGTCTTGGGATATTGTTGCTGCCCATTGAAGCAGTGTTCTTGGCCTTACAGAGAGCACTGAGGACCTGTTCCGTAGTGATATTTGGCGGAGTTATATTTGATGATATTTTCGGAGGGGAGGCTGGGAGGTGAGAGGAGTAAAGTTAGAGACGGATTTGTCTGCCATGAGGTTTGCTGTATCTTCTGTCTCAGTGTAGATGGCTCTGTTAACAATGAACTCTGCAGACAACTATGTATTTCCTTTGAGGTTGCAGGTATGCATTGTGATTGCCCTTGGCCCGGGAGGACAGATTATTTGTCTTCTGAGTTCCTTATTTAGTTTGATGAGAGCACTTGTTGATCATCAACTCCCAAATCCTATTACACCGAGTTTTCATTTCTTGACCACGTTTGGTACTATAATACTTGATCTGCAAGGCTGTACTTCATCAATATACTGTAGTTATCCTATTTAAGTGTTTCTGCTTTCCCCACAAGTCAAGTTAGTATATTTTAAGTAATTAAATTTAGGGGTCAATGCCCTCTCGTGGGGGTGTAGAGGAATATTCCCCTCTGCAAAAAAATATTTTTAGCTTGCTTTCAGGGAAGGGTTTCCTCAATCATTTGTGACTGAGAAGTTTATTACAAGGGAACTTCATTCAATGCTTCATAGCTGAACTAAGATATTCTTTTTCACATCACTGGTGTGTGTGTGTCTGTGCAGGAGTGGCCTTAGGTCAACTGGTGCCATAGGCGAAAGTGTCCCATGGTGCCCCCCACCACACCACCCGGTACCCCAATCCTTGTCTACCTACACCAAATAAATACTGGAAAAGTGCCCCTACTAGAGCGGTGCCCCAGGCAGCCACCTAGTTGGCTAGTTGGCCTATGCCTAAGGCCGGCTGTGTGTGTGTGTGTGTGTGTGTGTGTGTGTGTGTGTGTGTGTGTGTGTGTGTGTGTGTGTGTGTGTGTGTGTGTGTGTGAGAGACTGTCTCTTTCAATGAAGACTGAATAGAAAAAGTATGAATCCACACATTAGACTAATGTATGATGTGAAGCTTGTGAATAAAGATGAAAAGAAATGTGTTGTGTCATCTACTGAATCTCTATGTTAAGATCTGCTTCCCATTTTTAATTTATGTGCATTACCTGAAGTTTTAACTTGTTCAGTACTTTTGCATGATTTGCAGATAAGCAGTTGCTGTTCTGTGTAAGAAATCATTGCGAGCATAATTTACTTAGGCACTTTCAGTAATTCAAAGTTTCTAAATTCTTTAAGTCCAACAAATAGATATACATTTGTAGCCTTTGGGACTTGAATTTCACATTAGAGGAAACAGACTTTAAATTCCATTAAACCAGTGGATCAGCAGAGTTAAACTCCATTTCACTGAAAGCATTTTTTTCTAGTTGATGTGTCATTTGGTAGAAGGATTTCAGATTTACAAGTTTTGACATGTGAGCCCTGTTACTGTTGTATTCTTTAATGAAAAGATGCCATTGAAGACAAATCTATCTTTGATGCCAAAAGTCATTTCAGCAGTGAACTCCAAAGCAATCTCTTTAGGTGCTTCTCTTACTTCAACTATCCAAATGCAGGAGAACATATTTTTGGATGTGTTCAGACAGCCGACTTATTTACTAGGACTGCTAGATCTTGTAAGAGAAAGATGATTAACAGTTATTAAACATACCCCTTCTAAATAGTTGGACCATCCCTTTGCCTTTTGCTATGAAAAGTGTAATAATCCCTCCAGAGTACTGTAAAAGCATATTGTACTAGGGCAGAGAAGATGCAACAACAGAATGTTTTAGAAGTGTTTTTGCACAAAATGTCTTTAAAACGGCCACATGGACAACTGTTCACACCTTCACAAAAACTGTGCAAGTTATAAAAGCACAATCCATGGGTAAGGCATTTTGTGGTTATCCACCTCCCATGGGTATATGTCACTGTTTAGGAATCTTCGCAGGTGTTATGATTTACTGTTTAATTTATCCCCACAGCAAAAAAAAAAAAAGTTAGCACAGACACAGCTAAAGTGCTTGTTAGAGTAGATATTTGAAGAGAGGTCACTGTAACACTCTGTGCTGTAAGATTAGTGCATATAGTTGTATTGTAAGAATCTTTTTTAATATAATAGCTTGTTACATTGATGGTGGGTGGCCACGGTGGTGCAGCAGTTAGCGTTGTCGCCTCACAGTAAGACACTCTCTGGTTCAATCCTCGGCTATGAACCTAAATAAACGGACCCAACAGTGCAAAGTCCACAAAACCAACAAAGTAGTCACTGCTGAGACGAAAATCTCTTGAATTTCTTATTTTATTTTTCACTCTAAAACATTAAAATAATAAAATGAACAGCAGGCTTCAGCGCTTTCTTCCCTCACATAGGGATTTCATCAGAATCAATCAGCATTCTCAAACACTTCCTTTTATATCAAACAATTATGACATCACCATTAATTATACTAAAAATTCATTAATATTAAGTAGGTTTTTGACCAGTGTTAAAAACGTTTGTACATGTATTCTTAAAAAATGTAAGCATACTAGTTATAAAGTACATGCATTCTATTGAATTTATAAATATTATACAATATTATTAAAAACATTTGAGTTTATTTTCCAATTAATGCCCTTTTATTTAAAATAGGTTTGATAGAAATAATTTCGTTTAAGCCAGGCATTTGCCCAGCTTGTAATTTAATTTGCCACCATGTTTCTTTATCTTCTATGTGGCTTCTATAATCCCCACCTCTTGGTTCATGTGCAACTTTCTCTAAAATTCCAAAATTAAACTCTGTGAAGTGATTGCACATTGTGGAATGTTTATATAATGTTTATATAATGCATTATTCAAGTTCTTTGTAACAATCTGGTATGAATGTTCATACATCCTGTCCCTCAGCCTTCGTTCTGTTTTTCCCACGTAAAAGGCTGGACAGGATTTACACATAGCCAAGTATATTATACCTCTAGTTTGGCAATTACCCTTAACAAAGTTAATTCTAGACAAAAAAATGTTGTTTAATGTATTGTGATCATTATTGTATATATATCTGCATTGAGAGCAGTTTCCACATTTTTTAGTGCCACCATAAATTTTCCTACCCTTACCACTTTCAAAGCTTCTTTTTAAATCCGGCCCTAATTTATAAACAAAGTTAGGTTTATCCCCCCCAATGCCCCATAATTTGGGGTTATTTTTAAGTATAACCCAATTCTTGTTTATAATATTTTCAACCTCTTTTATTTTACTACCAAATGGTATGACCATAGCTCTTTCAAATCTAGCAGCTTCCGGTTCTCTTACTTTTTTACCATCTTCCACACTTACATCAACACCTAAAAGGGGCTTGTATTTATTACCCCATTCTCCTAAAACATATTCCTTATATTCCTGGATCACGTTTTTTGGGTACCCCCTTTCTTCAAACATTTTTGACACTTTGGTAAGTTTCTCATCTAGGTCTTCCCTTTCAGAAGTCATTCTTGCGACCCTAATCATCTGTCCCTTTATGATACTATTTTTCTGCTTAATCGGGTGGTTGCTAGAATATTCCAAATAAGAATTACTAAACGTAGGTTTTCTGTATATTTTGGAACTGAAGCCATTACTTCCTTTCTTAATGTATGTGTCCAAATAGTTGAGTCCCATGTTATTGTATGTATGTGTGAACCTAAGAAAGTTTGTACACCCATTTAAATATACCATAAAGTCATGAATCATATTTTCTGGGCCTTTCCACAAAATGAATATGTCGTCCAAGAATCTGACATATAGTGTCATGTGCTTATAAAATTGACTATTAAATACATAGTTTTACTCCCAATGCAAAAGCACCATGTTGGCAAAACTGGGTGCACATGACGCCCCCATGGCTACACCCTTTGATTGCCTATAGTATCCCCCTTCGAATAGGATATAGTTATTGTCCAAAACTATCTCCATAAAATCTATTAGTAATTCGTTCTTGTTTTCATCCAAATGGGTGTTGTTGTTTAAGCTCTCTGTAAAATATTCCATCCCTTCTTTTTTTGGGATGCTAGAAAACATGTCTGCAATGTCAGTGGTTAATAAGAACAAGTTTTTTTCCCAACAATCTTTTTTAATTTTGGTAGAAAATCCCATGAATCCTTTACCAAGTGTTCATAGTTGAAGATTTCATTTTTTAACCAAGAGTCTACTACAACTCCAAAGGGGTATGTTTTTGATCCTCTACCATCAATAATTGGTCTAAAAGACAGAGGATCCAAGCCTTTATGTACTTTTGGTATACCAAAAATGGTCGCTATTTTTGGTTGTAATACTTTGAGAAATCTGTATAGGTCTCCCGAAACCCTTTCTTCAATCAGATAATCTTCTAAATAAAAGTCGATTCTTTTATGACTTATATTGACTTTATTAATTGATGAATGTTGGTAAGTGTTAATGTCATTTAGAATTTCAAATATATTTTGTGAATATTCGAGAGAATTATACAGTACCATTCCACCTCCCTTATCGGGTCTCATGACTCTAATAGTCTCATCAGTTCTGATTTTTATCAAGATTTCATTTTCCATTTTGCTTAAATTATTATGTGAGAAGCCACGTTTTTCATTACATTTTAACTTATAGATTTCTTCCTCAACTGCTTTTTCGAAGATGTTTATAGTGGGATCTGTTGGTGCAATAAAAGTACTTTTATTTTTAGCTCTGGATTTTTACGTCCTATTCTGGGTACATTTTGACCATCATATATATAAGCTAAATTTAATTTCCTTGTATACATTTTTAACTCTACAATTGTATCTATGTAATCAAATGGTTTGTTAGGGACAAATTTTAACCCCTTCATACATAAACTGAAATGTTCTTTTTGTATTTCCATTCCTGTGAAGTTATAAATGTGATACCCACCCATGGTGTACACTATCCCATCTTGTGTTATTACATCTACCATTCCTTGTTCTCTTGTCTGTAATCTTTCCACCCTGTGTTCCATCTGCCCCTGTTGTCCCTTAGGCCCACATCCCAGTCTTGTCGGTACTGAAAATGGTGATTTTCGTTACTCTCAACATAATTATTGTTAGGATATTCAGAGTTTTTTCTTCTGTTTTCAGTATTTCTTCTATACTCTTTATGCTCATGGTGCTTGTTAAACCATACTTTATTTGTTTTTTTATCATTATTATCATTTTTTAAAATGTATGCCTTATTACTTTTATAATCTTCCAGATCTCGCTTGAGTTTATTACATTAAGTCTGAAATATCTTGTCACATTTAAAGTCCACATTTTCAATCTTTCTATAATATAGTTCTTCCATTTCTGAAAATAGCAAATCATTTTTTATTTTACCATTCAATAATTCCATTTGTTCTATCAAACCACAGATTTTTTGATCATTATATATAATAATCTTTTCTATTAACTCCATATTGTGTCTATCAAACATATCTATAAAGTCTGCTTTTATATTGTCATCATAATCAATCCCAAATGGGAACTTATACAACCTAAGTCCCTTCGGTATAATCTTTTTTAATACACATTCTGCCAGGTAACCTTTTTCCAACTGTAACTTTTTTAATAAAAAAAGCTTAGATTCAAAACCAATAATCATTTCCTTAAGGTTACCTTCTGTGTTGACATCCACATTAACAGCATTCTTCCCATACTTTTCATAAATTTGTTGGTCAGAAAACCCATATTGTTTGTTAAATACATAATCATAGTTAACTCCTTCCCTTCTCAATTCTCTCATTCTATTATTATCATTATGTCCATTACTCACAGTTCTTGTTGAGGCACTAATATTGTCCATAGAGTTGCCTCTATCTCGTTCATTAGGGATACCAAGTCTGTTACAGTTCTCATTAGTTTTCCCGTCAGTTTGTTGCATTCTGCCTTGCTCTCTCACTTTTGGTTTTGCTCCTGTTCTAACGTCACCCTTTTTATTTTTTAACTGCTTGTCGGTGTTTTGTTCAACAGGAATCCGTAAATTTCCATTGAGGCTTACATCGTAGTTGGCATTCGCCTCGCTTGTAAAGGTGTCCCCACCCGGCTTTTCGCCTCGCTGCGTGCCTAGCGTGTCGTCATCATTAGGCGACGAAAACCTTTTCCTCTTTGGTTGCGTGTGTTTGGTAGCCCCTTCCGACTGTGAAGAGCTCAAATAAACGTGTGAGCTCTCCTTTCATCTGCACAAGTTCCGATTGAACTTGGTGAAACTCTTCCCTTCTAATAGGGGACAGAATGCCTGGAAAACCATCAAGTGAATCCATCTCAGGGTCCAAAAGTCGACAATGAACCAAAATAAACGGACCCAACAGTGCAAAGTCCACAAAACCAACAAAGTAGTCACTGCTGAGACGGAAATCTCTTGAATTTCTTATTTTATTTTTCACTCTAAAACATTAAAATAATAAAACGAACAGCAGGATTGAGCGCTTTCTTCCCTCACATAGGGATTTCATCAGAATCAATCAGCATTCTCAAACACTTCCTTTTATATCAAACAATTATGACATCACCATTAATTATACTAAAAATTCATTAATATTAAGTAGGTTTCTGACCAGTGTTAAAAACAACGTTTGTACATGTATTCTTAAAAAATGTATGCATACTAGTTATAAAGTACATGCATTCTATTGAATTTATAAATATTATACAATATTATTAAAAACATTTGAGTTTATTTTCCAATTAATGCCCTTTTATTTAAAATAGGTTTGATAGAAATAATTTCATTTAAGCCAGGCATTTTCCCAGCTTGTAATTTAATTTGCCACCATGTTTCTTTATCTTCTATGTGGCTTCTATAATCCCCACCTCTTGGTTCATGTGCAACTTTCTCTAAAATTCCAAAATTAAACTCTGTGAAGTGATTGCACATTGTGGAATGTTTATATAATGTTTATATAATGCATTATTCAAGTTCTTTGTAACAATCTGGTATGAATGTCAATCCTCGGCTGTGGTGCTTTCTGTGTGGAGTCTGCATATCCTCCCTGTGGTCACGTGGGTTTCCTCCGGGTACTCCAGTTTCCTCCCACATCCCAAATACATGCTGTAGTTGGATTGGACACTCTAAATTGGCCCTAGGCATGAGTGCGTGCATGTGCGTGCATGTGTGTGCCTTTCGTGGAAGGTTGGGCTGGCAACTCGACACCGTAAAACTCCACTGCCAATCATGAGCGGACAGATGATCTGCTGTGGCAACCCCTAACCAGGAAAAGCCAAAAGAAGAAGAAGTAATTCAAAGTTTCTGATGTTTTCCTTCTTTCACATGGGGTGTACAACCAAGGAGAAAGAGGTTGTAAAGGAGCTTGCACCCTACAAGAAATAATTCTGTTATTCATCTAGTTGAAGCTTTGACCAATTTGTTTTTCTGACTGTAGCTTTAACAGTTGTTCTTTTGATTAGACACAGTGATTCTGGTTGACATCATAGAAAGACAGTCTTCTTTTTCATCTTTTCTAATTCTGACCTAAATACAATCATTTGCCAGACTGATCACCACATCCAATGACTTTCCTCTTGGAAGTTCACTGTTGTAATCTGATTAGGCTGCTGTATATGAAACATCAGTCCTACAATATGGTCTCCTACTTATGCTGCATCAGAGTTATCTGGCTTGGTAAGAGCTTCAACCTGGTGATGCATAGTTTTGTACAACTGACAGTTATGTTACATTGCATTAGTTATTGTGAAGGCTGAAGAAGACAAATTTATCCAGTTAGCATGCCCTTTTGATGTTGCTAACACGATGCTGCTTCCTCCATCATCTGTTCCATAACTTACCAAAAGCTTATGGTATGATGCTCCATTCCTCCATCTTCCTTTCTTTTGTAGGTTTTTATTTATATCAGAACAGAAATGGGCGCCCTAAGTCTGGTATCTGTGCCAACTTCTCTGCCATCCATCCTTCCTCTTCAGGTTGGCTCCTCCATGCTGCTGCCCTACAGTTTATGTACCCACAGGGTGTCATTTCTCCTTTGCTCTTGTGTGAGCAAACCCAGTTCCACAATCCTCTCCTTGAGCTCTTTACTCACCAGTCCTCCTCCATGTTTTTAAATCCTTATGGCATATAGTGTGCTATTACCTTTCCATACAAGGGCAGTGGAATTGCTGACTGTATTCAAGCTGTGGCTATTAATCCATGTAGCAGTAAGGTCACTGCTCTTCATCTTGTCTGGATTCCTCACTGGATGTTCCACGGGATGGTGCTATCCTTCACCACATTCTCAGACTAATGCTTCATTTCTATACCAACTGGCACTCACAGGTCCTTCCCTGTCATAGTTTTGTCTATCACTCTGTCTTTTTAGCTGTTAATTGTTATGTATTTTTTTAGAAGAATCTGACATGTTTGAATTAACTGTCTGGAATGGCAGCAGCTGTATTTCTTTGTTGACAGCCATGTGTTACTTTGTTGCCAGCCATCTGTTTCTTTGTCGCAGAGTTATGTTGTTGCTACTTTTTTTTTTTTTGCATTTATGATCTAGGTAACTTTTGGCTGGAACTAGAGTCTATAGATACTGATGGTTTGCAGTTTATGGTCAACTATTCCTGTAAATTTCTAGTTGTTTTATTCAACTGCTTTAGCATCATTTATTTTTGGAGTGCTTTGCTAGATTTTTGCCTTTTGTGAATAGAGCTCTACATGGTGGGTGAAGTGTTGTAGTTAATGGGATGGTCATCAAAGCTGTTTTGCAACTTTGAAGATGGATTTTACCTTGTGACTATTTCTGTTCTTTGCAATTTAGATTTTGTAAATATTCTTTCACTGTTTGCATTCTTATTTTCAAGAGTGCCAACAGTTTGTTAGATAATAATTCATTCCTGCAGTTACTTATTTTACTTTAGATTTATTCCGTATGTTCACGGTTTATAAAAAGTAGAGGCATAGCTTGGGTGAGGACAAGGGACAACTGCCCTAGGCACAATATATTAGGTACCCTGATGAGGTGATGCTTGTCGATCTGTAGTACATTTTCATATCGACATTTCTGACCCTAGGCACAATATATTAGGTACCGTGATGAGGTGGTGCTTGTCAATCTGTAGTACATTTTTATATCGACATTTCTGAATGCTGGTACAGATATGAATGCCAATGATGCTTTTGCAATTAGGATAGGGGACTGACGAACAGAACAGACATGGACTTGGCTTGCTCCTTAGGTGTAGAGTGCCAGGTAGGAGTGTACACATTTTTTGTTTCCTCAACTTAGATCTGAAGGGGTGTAGGTCAGGAAAAATAGACCTGGTTGGGAGTGCCAAAATGGGGGAAGTGACTTTTTTTTTGCTGATTAACTTACAGTTGAGGGATACCAGATCTGGGAATAGCACTGGATGCTAGATGAGCCAGCTAAGGTTTGGTAATAAGAATGTTAAAGAAATCTGAAGTAGGTATAAGGTCTTGCACTTTGCATCATTAAACCTCAGTTATCACTTCACAGGCAGCTCAACTCACCTGCTGAAGTCCCTCTCTCCTTTTTTTCCTTAATTTAATACTACTGTCTAGTTTTAGACTCTCTGTTAATAGGGTGATTCTGCTATCAGCATCTCTGGTGATATATTACATGAATGCCCCAAAGAATACAAGACCCAGCACCAGTTACTGTAGGGCTTCAGTTGACATCATTCTGTTTGCTGATAGTTCCCCAATAGGACTCCCAAATCTTTCTTTCACTTCCCTGCATTCAGGCAATTCTTGATCCATCTATCTTCTATCTCTGTATACCTCCTAATCTTAAAATTAATTTTTAGTCATAGGATTTGCCATATACCTCATCCACCATTGTAGTTCTATGACATTCTGTAAAAAACACTGAATATAGTTCAATGGGAAGGATTTGTTGGCTATGAATCCATCCTTGCATTTGTCCTGGAACTTGTTGGACTACAAAGATTTTACTAGTCTTTCCCTTAGAATTCCCCCACAGCTTTACCTACTACCAAGGTAATAGTTGGCCCACACCCTACCACCGGACCTGTTCTTATTCCTGCTTTGTGAAGCAGAAACACCGTGACCACCTTCTGGTCCTCGATCAACTCTCCATAGTTGTCAGATTGGTTATAAAGTTCTGCAAGAAGGGCTGACAGCATCCTAGTCAGATTCTTCAGTACTGCCCCATCAGCACCTTGTATATTATTATGCCTATATCTATCTATCTCTGTCTATCCCATTGCTTGTAAGTGTTCCTCATACCCACTCTTCCCATTCTTCCACAATGATACCCCTACTTCTTTGTGAATTCTGATGTAGATAATTAATTTATAATATCAGCATTATAAAATACCTGTCTTGCCTTCTGCATTGTGCTAAACAGAACATATTTTCCCTTTATAGTTCCCTCTGCTAAATTCTTTCCATGTGTTTGAGTTTGCAGCCCTTGCTGTGTTAGATGCTCCCCTTGCTATCTTCCTCATTATCTTTTTACCATTCCCTTTTTCCATCTTGTGGCACTGGCAGGCCTTCTTCTCCCTTATTGGTTCCTTTATCTCTGTGGTAAACCACATTGATTTTTTGTATGGTGTTGGTTCATAGGCTAGTACTAGCTAACTGCCCTTGCGAGCCATTTTAAGCCTAGCCAATTATCCCCTGTGATATTCAAACCTTGTACCTTGTGTTTGTAAGGCAAACACCTTAACCATTAGGCCATCCTCCCAACCCTATTCCTGCATGTTTATTCAAAGACCATTTTCCACTGTTCTGAGTATACTCACTCTTACATATAGTGGTGGTTCCCTTTTTTAAAGCCTAACTGCCCATCAGCGCATTACACAATCTTCCTGTTTGACTATAGTCAGCTATCCTGTAACCCTACACTCTTCTGCTTCCCAGATGGTGAACTGCACAATGGCCTGGTCAACATTAGCAAAGTAGCATGAACAAGAGATTACACTGTGCCACCTTTGCTTCACTTACAACACATTGTAGAGTACACCATTTAAAGATCTTCATTTTCTGTTTGCTTGTTGCAAGAATTAGCTGCCAGTTTTTCCAATGCATCCTCTTTTGTTGATTTCATTTCTTGAATAATCTGGTCTGCTCCAGTGATGTTGAAATTCCCTGAAAACTTGACTTTTTTAATAGTCCATCATGTTTCATTTGCTTTCATCATCATCCATCTTTGAGTTTTGTAATCAGAAAACTGTACTTAAACTGAAAATGTACAATAAGGGAGTGCTACGTGTGTGACGGAACTGTTGTAGATGCAATCTTATCATAATGGTGTAGACTTACTGATTAACCGCATAGGACTTGTCATAATCCACGAGTAATTCCTTTACAGAACAGTGGAAAAATCTTCTTTTTCTTCTTTTTACTGTTTCCGTTAGGGGTCACCACAGCAGATCATCTGTTTCCATTTCTTCCTGTCCACTGCATCTTGCTGTGTTACACCCACCACCTGCATGTCCTATCTCACCACATCCATAAACTTTCTATTAGGCCGTCCCCTTTTCATCTTACCTGGCAGCTCCATCCTTAGCATCCTTCTCCCAATATACCCAGCATCCCTCCTCAGCACATGTCCAAACCAGTGCAATCTCACCTCACTGGCCTTGTCTCCAAACCATCCAACCTGAGCTGACCCTCTAATACGATTCCTAATCTTGTCCAGCCTCATCACACCCAGTCCAAATCTTAACATCTTTAACTCTGCCACCTCCAGCTTTGACTCCTGTATTTTTGTCAATGCCATCGTCTCCAACCCATATAACATAGCTGGTCTCTCTACACTCTTGCAGACCTTCCCTTTCATTCTTACTGGTACCAGTCTGTCACAAATCACTCTTGACACTCTTCTCTGCCCACTCCACCCTGCCTGTACTCTCTTCTTTGGGTCTATATTGTAAGAAAAAGCACTTAAAATGTCAAGCACCAGTTTGTCGATACGTTTTAAGCAAATGCTCATATAAGCGAAAGCTCTAAAGATCTAAAACGTTAAGTTTGAAATGTCATAGTTGGCCAACACACGCAAATATAGCAGAGACATAAAGATGTGTACATTATGAATTATGCATGTTTATCATAATTTTAGTGTGATTTTGGAGTTAGTATATAAAAATAGCAGGGGTGTGGGAGCAGGGGCTGCAGCCCTGCTGCAAAAATTGGTGAATGTGTGTTAACTGGTTTGTGTTTTGGGAAATTGCCGTTTTGGTCAAGTGTAGTTTTGGAGATTTACTGTTGGCAATTGGTATGGCTACTTCATTTACTTTACAAACAGGAAGGATTGTAGTGTATATTTAGGGTGTTTGTTTCAAGTGAAATTTACTGTGTTTGCAGTTCATGTTCAATGTGGCCGTGGGGTATTGGTGTTGGACAACTAAAATATTTCAGGTATGTCGGTTTCAAATTTGTCAGCTTTTGCTTATAAGAGCGTTTGCTTAAAATGTGTCAACAAAGATGTTTGACATTTTAAGCATTCATTCTAATATAGATGCTCTTCTTCACCTCTCTTCCACACTCATCATTACTCTGAATTATTGATTCCAAGTATTTAAACTCATCCACCTTCCCCAACTGTATTCCCTGCATCCTCACGATTCATCTATCCTCCCTTTCATTCACACACATATATTCTGTCTTAGTCCTGCTGACCTTCATTGCTCTCCTCTCTAGAGAATATCTCCACCTCTCCAGGGTCTACTCTACCTGTCCCATACTCTCACTACAGATCACAATGTCATTTGCAAACATCATAGTCCACGGGTACTCCTGTCTGATCTTGTCTGTCAACCTGTCTATCACCATTGCAAATAAGAAAGGGCTATGAGCTGATCCTTGATGAAATCCCACCTCCAACTTGAATGGATCCATCATTTCTACCACAGACTTCACCACCGTCACACTACCCTGTACCACTCTTACATACATACATACAAGGGAAATGTACTCACAACCAAGGAGAGTGTGTTGAGCAGATGGAAAGATTACTTGAGGGGCTGATGAATGAAGGGAATGAGAGAGAGATAAGGTTGGATGATGTGGGGATAGTGAATCAGGAAGTGCAATGGATTGGCAAGGAGGAAGTAAGGACAGCTATGAAGAAGATGAAGAATGGAAACGCTGTTGGTCCAGATGACATACCTGTGGAAGCATGGAGATGTTTAGGAGCGATGACAATAGAGTTTTTAACCAGATTGTTTAATGAAATCTTGGAAAGTGAGAGGATGCCTGAGGAGTGGAGAAGTAATGTTTTGGTACCGATTTATAGGAATAAGGGTGATGTGCAGAGCTGTAGTAACTACAGAGGGATTAAATTGATTAGTCACAGCATGAAGTTATGAGGAAGAATAGTGGAAGCTAAGTTAAGAAGGGAGGTGATGATTAGTGAGCAGCGGTTCGGTTTCATGTCAGGAACAAGCACTACAGATGCATTGTTTGCTCTGAGGGTGTTATTGGAAAAGTATAGAGAGGGTCAGGAGGAGTTGCATTGTGTCTTTGTGGACTTATAGAAAGCATATGACAGGTTGCCTAGAGAGAAGTTGTGATATTGTATGAGGAAGTCGAGAGTGGCAGAGAAGTATGTAAGAGTGGTACAGAACAGTAGAAAAATATCAGTTTCAAATGTCTATGACACACAAATGACATGAGGAAAGTCACTGCCTTCCTCCAAAAAGAAAACATTTCTTTGCACTTCTCAGTGACCTTCTCCATGAAGCAGTGTTGATACAGAAGTAAACACCCACAAATCAACCAGATAACTCATGGTGGATAAGAATTTGGTATCTTTATGCCCAGTGTAAAAAAATGAAAATGGTATGTGTGTAAGGATGTCATGGTGATGTGTGCCACATAATTAATAAACTGAAAGATTTACAAGCAAGGTATGCTTTTTAATATACTGATCATGGTCATTACATTGGAGAAAATGCTTTTTTCTCCTGATATGCAGTAACCTGAGAGTTTGTAATATTTAGGGGACGGGGATGGGGGGCACATCTTTCTGTTTGAGGGATTGTAGGGGCTTTGCTGGCTGAAGAATTCATTTTGCATTTATTTGTGTTTAATTGAGATATGAGTTATGATGATATTTTCTGCCTAATGTGCTGTCACTTCAGTTGTAGTTCATCTGGCTTATATTTCCTAGAGTTATACTTTTGCATGTTACTTCAGTCATTTTTTCTTGATGTGGAGTAATTTATTCAGCCTATAGCCTCTGTAGCAACTAACATTCCATTTACTATTACAGTTTCTAAACATCTGTTTGGCAAGGGAAGATGGACGTAAACAGCCATTGCCTGGGGTGAGGGAGGCATCTGTGGCTTACCTTATGGGTGACATCTAGTTGGAGCACCAGGTATCTGTGCAATGGATCTGCAGTCTTGCAAGCTCATGCTTGCATGTGCAAGTTGTACCATGAACTGAGAAGAAATCATTATGTGGAAGCACTCTTCCCTGGGCAAGTATAGAGGAGCTTTCAAAAGACAATGCAGGGTATGGGTGCTCCACTAGGGGGGATGGTAGGCCGGCTGTCCCACGGCCTGAGAGCAACTCTTTTGGAGTCTGGCCCAAGGTGTTCCACAGTACTGTAATTTTTGTACACTGGAATGCTGCCACAGATATTACCTTTAGACAGCATTTTGCTTTAATAAAAAAAAATGAGACAGCTCTGTTAACAGAGTCTTTTTTCTTCAAACTTGGCAGATTAATTCAGGACTGTTAAGGGGCAGCATTCACTCTTAACTGCTTGGAAACAAATAGTCAGCCAGTGAGAAAATGACAGGGGTTTAACTTTTCCATTCTCACTGCAAAACAAGCACCTTCTGTTTAGTATTCATGACATGCATACAAACTAGTTAATATTCATGAAACTATGCCTTTTTCTTACCTCTACAAGTGACAAACTATATTGATATTTTATTAATTTGCTTACAAGCTTGCAGTCAGTTGCATCACATGGAGGATACACCAGTCAATTAAGAGGGAAAAGGAGGCTTAAGAGTGAAACGGTGTGAAACTCGGCGGGGGGGGGGGGGGGGAGTGAGATTGCCATTAAAACCATTTCCAGTGTTCAGGAAGAAAATGCAGGACAGACACAAGGAGTTGGAGAATCTAACAAAAAGAGTGAGATACTTTGCACATTGGACAGAAGGCTATAATGTATGTCCCACTTTATCAGAGACCATTGACTGAGTAACTGTAGAAGATTAAAATAAAAAAGGGACTGTTTGGCCAGTGGGCATTGTCTTGACTTTACTGCAGAGGTGAAAGCAGATAAGTCTTAGCCAAGCTATACTGTTTGTGTTTTAATTATTTTTTTTTAAGATGAATGTTATAAAATTAGCAATTAGGAGAAATGTAAGTTACTTATTCATTGTGTGTAGGCAGGTTGGGGTGGGGGGGGGGGTTGTTGGTATTTGACTAAAGCTTGGAAAGAGGACTAGAGCCAAGCTTGAGGGGTGAATTTTTGGGCATTTAACAGTACAAAGATGTGAATGTAAAATGCCACTGAAGAATTTAAAGCATTTATTGGGAGATGAAGGTGAAGGGAAAATCGTTACCATTATAGATGGTTGCTATATTAATTAGATGTGCCAGCTGTGGAAGGGATGTGTTTTTGTTGCTTATGCAGATCCAACGGTAAATTTAAAGTAAAGGACAGGTTGCAAAGCAACACCCCCATCAATGATGAATGATAGTGAAAGACGTTGCTTTAAAATATTAATGAACAGAAACTTGTGGATGTCTTGGTGAGGAGATGCATAAACAAGACAGAGAGTTGTGACTTCAGAAAGGTGATGCCAATTTGGAGCTTTGCTCTGAAATGCCATAAGAAAGATTAGTAGGAAGTGTATGAAGGCAGTGTTAGATATTGTTTTAAACTTTTGGTTCTTACGGGTGTTTGGGGTTGAAGTTGTTCTATTATTCAAAATATGTCCTCAGAGGTACTGGTGTTGGGGGTACACTCCAAAAATGCCATGGGAGATTTAAGTCCAACAAAGTGATAATGAAGACTACAATTGTTAATGACCTTCCCAGTTGTGAAACCTATGAAAGAGGGCATCTGTGTAATAACAGAATGTCAGTTGTTGCAATATTCTTTTCATGATGTAGGCCATGAGGAAAGGGATGCATGCAGTTCAGTACAGAGTCCCTGCTATATGAAATCAAAACAGTCCCAATGCTGGTCCTACATTCCCTTATAGCCGCAAGATTTAAGGTAAGACTGTTCTTTAGGGGAATGCTAAAAGGACGCCCTAGCTGAAAAATAACATTTAAGAGGTGAACTGCTAACAAACATGGTTGAAATCACCATACGTTTAGTTTGAGGAATTTAAAGAAATAACAAGAGGGAAGAGGACAGGTCATTATTGTGTTAGAATTTAATGAGGCCAGGGAGTGTTTAGTATGAAACCTTCTGTCATTCCTGTGGGATAATGGTACAGGATAAGACGACAGAGGACTTTGTCCTCAAAAGGTTTATCTGTGAGATACATATTGGACCCACAGTTGCAGACATAGGCCAGGCCTATTGCTCTTGGCTTATTTAAGTGCAAGGATGTTGCTGGAACACATTAAAGGCTTGTTTGTGGTCAATTAGGATTGCTTCAGTAAGACAGATGTTTTCTATCAGCATTAAAATTTGACTGGTAAGATGGCAAAGAGTAAGACAACTACTTTAGTCTAAAGCCAAGCTGATCCTTGGACAGGAGGTGACATGACAGAAATAATCATGGCGTTGCCTTAGAAATATTTTTTCTAAAAGTCTGGCAAGAATAAAAAGGAAAAAAAAATGGCCCTGGTGTGTAAGTAAGGCTAGGGCAATCTTAGCTGAGAACTGAAATAAGGGAAGATGACTTTCAGAATGGGAAACAAAAATATCACTCCTGGACTATAACCTAGACATGTTTCAGCTCTGTGGCTTCCGAGTTTTGACTTCCTACCTGTTGAAATCAACTTATGTGATATTTGAATCTGCCCCGAAACATGCTCTCGCAATCACTGCACAAATCATTCTCCAGGTAGGATTTTCATCTTTTCAATTCTTGAAATAGAATCATAAAATTAATATGTTAAAAGTTGTGAGCAAAACTACAGAGTCTAGAATTGGATAGATTTACTATTATAACTTTTGAATTATATATATATATATATATATATATATATATATATATATATATATATATATATATATATATATATATATATATATCGGCGGCCACGGTGGTGCAGTGGTCAGCATTGCCGCCTCACAGCAAGAGGTTCTCCGGTTCAATCCTCGGCTGGGGTGCCTTCTGTGCGGAGTCTGCATGTCCTCCCTGTGGTCGCGTGGGTTTCCTCCGGGTGCTCTGGTTTCCTCCCACATCCCAAAGACATGCTGCAGGTGGATTGGACACTCTAAATTGGCCCTAGGTGTGCGTGTGAGTGTGCCTTCTGTGGAAGGTTGGGCGCCGGGCTGGCAACTTGACACCGTAAAACTCCACTGCCAATTAATGTGCGGACAAGGTGATCCGCTGTGGCGACCCCTAACCGGGAAAAGCCGAAAGAAGAAGAAGATATATATATATATAAAAAAAAAATATATATATATATATATATATATATATATATATATATATATATATTCAATATTATAATGTCTGCATCCTCAAAGTTTACAGTTTAGCTATTTAGTCTCCCATGGAACATGATGACTTTTGCCATTTAAATCCAGCTTAACATTATTTCTGTTCCCTAAAAGGATATTTACTTTCGATGCTGTCACATAAAAGCCAAGATATGTACGTTATTATTAGTTACTAAAGTGAATGTAGCATACTCAGAAATCTGCGGGAGAAATGTTCAAAGTTAAATGCGTATGTTTAACCTGGCATATCTGTAATATTACTGTTCCAGTATTTTTACTCAGAACTAACAATATGCACATTCCTTTAAATAAACACAAGTGCAAAACCATTTTTCATATCCTAGGCAAAATGTACCATAATGGGCCAGTTAAGCACTACTACATGTTATGAGTGTGGATGGTAAGCAATCTTCACCACTATGAATACATTTTAGATTTCAAATGTCAAGTTTAAGTCATGGAAATGTTTGTGTGGGCGCAGAAAACCTGAGAAATATCATTAGCGCACTCTTCACAAGGTCATACTGTAAGGACAACTTATTTAGGTGTGCAGGAAATGTAAGATGTTGCATTTAAGTGGAATGTTCGTTTCATCTTCACCAGCAATGCTGTGAAACAGAGTGAAGTGTACATATATTACTTACACATTCAAGAAAACTCAGGTTGCTAAGAGCAATGTATGTTTATTGAGGATTTATTAAATGTGTTCTGAGCAGGACAAGACAAAGAAGTTTAAGAATACAGCTCATGTAGGTTGAGGTACACTCTAATGTCACATTTGAATGGGACAGATGACATATTTTGAGGTCTTTATGAGAAGAGGTTATTTTGCAAGTTCCATTCTCCTGAATGCACTATAACATTTATAAAATGATTAATGCAATAAATACAAATTATTACTGTAACATTTATAAAATAATTAGTGCAATTGCTATTATTTCTGTAATGTTTATAAACTAATGAGTGCAGTTACTACAGATTTTTAGTGTTAGTCCTGTTAAGGAAGAAAGAATGGTAGAGGAAATAGAAGGTTTTGCATTTTTGTAACCATTTATTCTTAAAATATGCATAAAATGAACACAGATTGCTTAGTGTTTCAACAGAGTATGTCCAGAAAAAGCTGCTATCCTAAAAGAACAGAACTAGAACTCAAAAAGTGTATTCAGAATACTGAAATTTGTCAGAATTAGTATTTTGTGAGCTGAAATTATAATCATTCTTACTGTACATTTGTTGCAGCCTACATTTTGCAGGGCTTCAAAAATTACCATATGGCATGATCATAGTTTGTGTAAGTGCCTGAAAATGCATATAATCTTCAAACTAAGACACTTCAAGGCTACCATGAGGCTTATTAAAGGTTCTATCCCACAATGAAATAATGCTCTGCGGTGAAAAGTTTTTTTAATCAATTATTTGAAGTCCTCTTGTCATTAGGTTATTTTTTTTCAAAATAATTTTTTTTATTTTTTAAAAAAAGGTGAGTAAACAAAACCATGCATATACATAAAAGTACAAGCAATGAATACGCGCAACAATTACATACATGGATGCTTGTGACCTTGATATAAAGAGAGATGAACATAAGAACATATTTAACATGAACAAGGAAGAAGACTACAGCCTCTTGAATTATGCATAGTATACAAATTAACAACAAAAACCCAAAAGGAACAATATATACAGTGCTACCAGTACTAAAAAAAAAAGAACAAACAGTGTCAGTACGTTAAGACTACCTATTAACAGCCCTACTTGTACTTTGCAGGAGAAGAGAGTGGCCCCATAAATAAAGAAAGAGAGTATAGGGGAAGGTTTGTAGGAAAGCCAGAGTTTAGTCGCACAGGATTATTTCAAATAGGCTTTTCCAAAGTTTACTGTAATAGGCTCTCTTCTTAGGTCCATTTATGATGAATTTCTGAGCCGAGATATATTTGGTGGCCATGTCTTTGAATCCCCGCCAGCACAATTTGGTCCGATCTAACCAGTTATATGTGATGTAAAGTTTTATGAGGGAACACATTGTAATTAAGATGTGAAGATGAAGTTTAGGCAGGCCCGGGGAAGGTATATTTAGTATAACCGTATCCCATGAGAGAGTGGAGCTATAGTAACCCATTTTTTTGAGACGCACTTTGAGAGAACACCATAGTTTATGGGAATTCTTGCAGTGCCACATAATATGCAGTAAGTCAGCTCTCACACCAGGACAGCACGAACAGAAAGGCGAGCTATTGGAATTAAATTTATTAATTCTTACGGGGGTATAGTAAGAGTTGTTATTCAACATCAGTTGCGTATAAGAGTTTTTAAAGGGGAGAGTTCTATAGTGGTTTTATAGCTAGTAATTTTTGGTCTTCTGTAATAGGAGAGTTTTGCTTATCCCAGTATTTGGAGAATAGGCAGTTACCTTTGTAAAGTAGAGGGTGTAATAACTTGTATGACGAGGATGTTGTTTTGTTGTCATTAGCAATTGTATTAATGATTAGTTTTAATTTATCGATTAGTAGTGTATCAGGGAATATATTATTGGTTTGTGAAGAGATAAGTTCCCTAAGTTGACGGAGCATAACCGTGTATTTGTTGTTAACTTTCAGAGTTAAACGTAGCTCAGCAAGAGACAAGTTTTTATGTTTAAGGATATCCCACACTGTAAGGCCTTTAATGAGAGGGAATTCCTCAAGATCTATCATCTTGTTGTTGATCCTTAGATTGGGATTAAGATGCATTGGTTGAAGAAAAGGAAGAATAGGATGAAGATTAATGTCCTTAATCAATTTCTGAAAAGATTTAATTTGAAATTTCAATATGGGTGATATTCTTGAACTTTTCAAAGAGACGGGAGATAGAAAGGGAATAGACTTAGGATTGATTTTATTAGAGAGAATATGACCGTGCCATATCTTCAACCAAGCTGGATAGTGAGTTTGAGGTTTTCTATTCATGTTTGCAACGGACCATAGTTTATTGGAACAAATAATTATGTAATAAAGATGAAAGTTTGGAAGGCCCACCCCGCCTTTCTCTTTAGGAAGGCATAATTTGGAAAAAGAGATCCTAACGTTTTTTGGAAACCAAAGAAATTTGACCAAGGTTTTTTCAAACTGTGAGAAAAGATTGTTTGATAAAATAACATTGATTGAACTAAATTGATACAGGAGTCTAGGCAAGATATTCATTTTCACAATAGCTACTTTAGAAAGAAATGATAGATTTAGTAATTTCCATCTTTGAAGGTCCTGACAAATGATGGACCATGATTTAAGCAGATTATTTTGAAGCGAGGAAGCTTGGTTGTGTTCAAAATTAATGCCTAAGTATTTAAGATTGTATGAGATATTAAAAGGAGATTCAGGGAAAAAGAAAGGTTTATGAGCCTCAGGATTTATTGGGAAAATGTGTGACTTTTTGTTGTTGACTTGGTAACTTGAGGCCTCAGAAAAAATAGTAATTGCTTTTAAAATTTTTGGCAGGTCTGTGTTAGGAAATTTGAAGTAAAGGTTTAAGTCATCAGCGAAGGCTGATAGAGCTACTTGTGTGTTGAGAATTTTAGGTATGGTGTGATATGTATTTTGAGTAATATATAGAAAAAATGGTTCGATAAAAAGATTGAAGAGAAAGGGAGAAAGTGGACAGCCTTGTCTTGTACCATTGGTAATCTTAATTGAATTAGATCTTTTTTTGTTTATATATAAATAGGTGGATGAGTTTGAATAGAGAATTCTGATCATATCTGAAAAAATTTTTGGTATAGTAAAATGCGATAACGTGGAGAACAGAAAGTCCCAGTCTACCCTGTCGAATGCTTTCGACGCGTCCAGAGTCAAGGCATACAGCGGGTTTTTCTCCTTTTTAGTAAACTGAATAAGAGAGTCCAAAGTTAGTGTATTATCCCATGTATGTCTACTGGACATAAACCCAGCTTGATCAGATGATATTATATGTGGCATTATCTGTTTGAGTCTGTTGGCTAAGATAGTAGAAAAAATTTTAATATCAACATTTATAAGCGAGATAGGTCTGTAGTTATGCGGATCATTTTTTTCTTTGTTGTTTTTAAGTAAAATAATTGTTTTAGAGTTGTTCCAGTGTATGTCAGAGATTCCATTTTTTATAATGTAGTTAAAGACTTCAAGAAGAATAGGGGCTATTTTTGGACTAAAAGTTTTGAAAAAATTAGTAGTGAAGCCATCTGGACCAGGAGATTTCCCTATTTTTAGTTTATTGATGGCACTTTGAATCTCTTGAATATTAAGTGGAGCTGATAAGAGGGTTGTTTGATCCTGATTCAGAGATGGGAAGGAAATGGAGTTGAGAAATGTTTCCCTCTGCGCATTGGAGGAAGTGTGCCTATTCTTGCTATAAATATCTGTATAGATGTCATAAAAAAGGTTAATTATCTCAGAGTCTGATTTATATAGCACCCCTCTGTATTGCAAAATGGAGATCGTCGGGGTGCCACTATTATTTTTGAGTATTCTAGATAGGGTTCTAGATGGGATTTGTGCCCATTCAGAATAAGTCGCAATCTGTTTTTGTTCATGTAATGAATAGTTATGTAGGTGTAGCTCACATAGTTCTTTATGTGTCGAATTGATTAATTTCTCTAACTTGGGGTCAGGATGTGATTTTAGTTCTCTCTCCAGAGAGGCTAGTTTTAGAACTAGACTAGTTTCTTTTTCTTTATTCAGCTTGTTGAAGAAAGTGGCTTTGCTGATCAAATAACCTCTTAATTCAGCTTTACAAGCCGCCCATTGTATATCAAACGCTATTTGAGATTTGTTAAGGTTAGCATATAATTCAGACAGTGACGCATTTATTCTCTCTAGGATCTCTTTGTATTTTAGTAAATTATTGTTAAAGGACCAGTTCATATGCGGAGTTGCAGAATATGCGAAAGAAATCATAAGAGAGATTTTTGCATGGTCAGATAGTAGCCTAGGCTCACATCTTAGTGTGTTCTTGAATTTGGAGAAAAATTTAGAGATTAAGAAAAAGTCTAGACGTGACCATGATTTGTGACAGTTAGAGTAGAAAGTGTACATGCTGTCCTTACGTGAGTCAGTACTGTAAACAATAGTATCCATGAGATTAAAGTCAGACATTAGTTCCTCAAGGGCAATAGAAGCTTGAAAGTTATATGAGGGAGAGTTGCTGGTACGATCTAATCTGGGATTTAACACTGCATTCCAGTCACCTGCGATTATCAAAAGGTGATTTGGGAATGAGCTAAGGATATTATAAATTTCTAGGAAAAAGAGATGTTGTAGGGTACATGGACCATATATATTTAAAAATAAAACAGGTTTGGTAGAGTCTGGTAGTACAGAGGTAAAATAACACCATCTACCATTTTTATCAGACTTACATTCCATAATAGCGCCCTGGAATTGTTTCTTAATTATAATGGCTACACCTTTAGAGCTTGAGCTATCACCCCCGGCTATTATAGTCCTGATCCATTTTCTGTTGGATGTTTTTTCCCAGCCCTCTTTAGGTAGATGCGTCTCCTGTAAGAAACAGATACCAGCCTGAGATTTAAAAAAAAGATGGAGAATTAAGTTCTTTTTCGCAACATTTTGTAGACCCTTAACATTCCAGCAGTCTATATGCCAACTATTGAATTCCTTATTTTAACTGGTTATACTGAAAAATTCTAATAAAGTGGGATTATTATTCTACCTGTATTTGATATTGTTTGATTATGGGGATTTGCCTTAGGGCTTGAGGAAAGGAAGAGAGCACAATAGGACATTAATCCTGTCTTTATGATAAGATTAACCTTGCATAAGGAGGTAGCACACAGCTTCTTCAAACTAACCCCAGTGCCTAACCACCCAAACTCCTTGTATGAAGAAGGAAACATACACCCAAACAAAACCAAAACCTCTATACATATGTACAAAATATACGTCATCCAAATGAACAACAAACCTAGCATACTTACACATACACCCACTGAGCTTCCAAGATCAAGCGCATTGTAAGTACAATTTAAATATCTAGCATATTTCTGAAGTAGAAAAAAAAAGCAGTATATCAGTTGTAAATGCATCAATATGCCTACTCGAAGGTGTACGCTTATGGGAGTCCAACATTCAAATTGAGTTTTAAGTACTAAGGTTATGTGTTTGGATGAAAATTTAAATGTAACAGCATACGATTTAGTAACCCACTCAGATTCGCTAACAACAGTCTTAGAGCCGAGCACACTAGTAAAATTGGTTTATATATCTTAGATTAACACATTATCCCATAGAATATTTTAGGTCAGCAAAAAGTCTTGGCAGGTCCCATATACCACACAAAGTGATGGTTGCCCTATGACATACCACCAACACCAGCCCCTCAACCTTTGTTAGAGACATGTTAAAGTAAACAGATACTGGAATAGAAATTGGTTGATATTGCAAATGAGCTATTGGGGGGTGTAACTTGCACAGAATTAAACAGGTGGAATTAACAGGTGTAGAAGAAAAACATCTTTCTGGTTATAAAATATAATGTAGACAATATGTTTGCAATGAAGACATCTTTATGTTTGGTAATTTCTATAAGAATGAGTCTTTTTAGTAATGTCTGTGCACTGCTAGAAAACCAGTATAATAAATATCTTTACATGTGCATATTAACGTGGTATGGAAATGGTATACATGTATTGTATCAAGATGCAACAATTAAGACAAGCAGGAATATATAGTATCCATTTTTATCTATTCAACATTTATGCGATCAAGGCTATATGCACTTACTGTACATGACAATATTTAAATAAAGATTCCCTCAAAAGTTTAGTTACAAACTGTGATTGCTTTGTTTGTAGTTTAGTTCCGTTCATTTAATGACCACAACTGTTAGAAGGCCGTTTGCTAAATTTGCTATTAATTTGCCAAGTGAAGCATATTACAATAGCACCTTAGCGCAAAGCACTCGTTAGGCACCAGTTGTATCCTCCATGTGAGTGGAGCAGTAGAAGGTGAGTGAGTAAGATACAAAAACAAGCCTGCACAAAGTAAGTAGAGCGCCCTGAGGGAGTAAATAAACAGGATTATATTCACTAAGTCACATATATAATATTGAGCATAGTGTGCGCAAATGGTTTAAATACAGTACAATTAAACTGGATTGATTGCTACGTTTCAGAAGATCTATGAATGTCGTCGGGTCAGTCTGTGTTCTGTAGATATCACACTCTCCTGTGCTCGCTAGTTTGCACTAGGTACATTAAAGCATATAGCTTGTGAAACGGCAGTCAGAGTCTGTACAAGGCTGATATGCGCCAAAAACATTACCTGCTTCATTCTGGGTGATCAGTTTTGAGAGGATGTTCGTTAGGGAACAAGATAATGTGGAAGCGCTTAGTCATAATGCCTCGATTGATCTGTACTTCCTAAGACACGCTTTCTATGCGCCAAACGAAAAGAAAGTCCCAGGGAAGTTGTAGAAGGAACTGTGTGTTGCGGCTATTTGGGACCCTCTTGGAAACACCTTGTGAAGAAGACTGTACCTACCCACACGAGGATGGCGCGAACCGTTAAACAGGCCATTGGGATTTAGAAAATGGAATCAGGTAAGTGCAGATAAACTGTGAGGGAATAAAATACCTGATTTTGAAAGGGAATTAGATGGCATGACATTGAGAGCGAAGTATATCATTACAACATGCTTGGCAACAGAGTCGCTGGCAGAAGTGTAAACTCAGGGAGTAGGAACTTTATTGAAAGCCTTTATAAAGGCTGTTTTTGCTTCATTTTGGTTGTTAACTGAGTATTTCACTTCATTGATGTAGAAGATCAGATTGTTGGGGTAGCGCATTTGGAACCGGATGTTTCTCTTAATTAAGTCTGCGCAGAACGGAGCTAATTTTTGTCTATTTTCCTTGATGGTTGAAGGTAGATCTTGCGAAAAGGATATCTTATGGTTATTCCACATAATGAATTTATGTTTTTTGGCTGCAAATAGTATCTTTTGTGTTACTTGATAGTTGAGCAGTTTAACATAAACTTGACGTGGATCTGAACTGTCCTGTCTTCTACGAAGTGCTCGGTGAGCTCTTTCAATGGTAATTTCAGGCTTTTCATCAACAAGTTGTAATAATGAGTCAAATATATGTTTTGCAGTGGTGATTAAATTTTGACTGTCATAGCTTTCCGGAATACCTCTAATTAAAATATTGTTTCTTCGACTTCTTGCCTCTAAGTCTGTTATTTTCAGTTGTAGATCTGATATAGCTGTTGATTTGGCATTGAGATCTTCAGTGAGAATTTGGATTTGCATCTCATTTGACTGTGTTTTTTGTTCAAGTGTGCCCACTCTTTCTGCAATTTGAGTAACAGATTTTCCAATGGATGAGAGCTGTTCCGAAAAATTTTGTATAGCTGCATGAATGGGTTGCAAGGCCTGTTTTAATTCATCCATGTGGAAGCCAGTATCCTCACTATTATTAGTGGAATTTTTGTTAAGTTCCATCTGTTGTTTGTTGGTTTTTTGCCTTTTTGAAAGGTTCTCCTTTTCTGGTGAAAAAATTGCCGAGGATTTAGCTTTTGTTGTCTGTACCTCCATAGTAGTAGATTCAATTGAAGATTTTAGTTGCTTAGCCATGTGGTCTTCAGAGTGCTGCAGCAAGGTTAGGCCTTATAAGTCACAGATAGTGTAGCACTATAAGGTAAGGTAAAAAAGATATACTTAATTTGGCCTCTGCTTGACAGCTGATAATATTAAATAGATTGGATTTTGATGCTGAAGAGAATTCCTTTATACCAATGAACGTCCCGAAGCTCTGAGAAGTATAAATCTAAGATAAGACTAAATGTAGTAGGGAGCTCAGTTTAAATGCAGTTCACCAGGCGTCCACCATTTTGGAATTTTGCCTCTTGTCATTAGGTTAACGTTGTCACCTTTGTAGCTGATCTTACTTTTAACTGAAAGTATAAGGAATTTCTGTACTTGACTTTAGGCTACTTCTTTTAATGGTTGTGAAATAACATCCTGCAAGGAAGTGCATTACTATTATAAATGTGTATGTTACTGTTCTGCTGTGCCTTCATGTCCAAGTACAGTGAATGGTAGTTATCTTAAAAAAGTAAAATCAACAAAGCTGAAAGTGGTAATACATGAACCAAAGTAGTACAACAACATACAATATTTTAGAATGATCGAAGGTTTTTGTTCATAGTATATTTACAGTTTGTTAAACAGTAATTCCATGCAAAGACAAATACTGTATTGTAAATAACTGGACAGATTTAAAAAAAAAAAAAAACAGGGCTTTGATTTGTAATGGCCTCTGTCCAACATAAGCTCTTTGTTTCAGGCTTGCATAAGTCAAAATAGCCTGCTTCCATGGCAAAAAAAAAAAATAGCATAGAGATCACCAAAATAGGAAAAGGTTTATGCCAATGTTGTAATATCAAAAATATTGTGAATGTTCCTGATTTAACCTTAAAAAGACTGTTGCTCTTAAGAAGTTTGGGATAATGAAGAGGTCAGTGTCGGCAATTTCTGATTCTTAAACATATTGCTACTTGCATATGGCTAGTCCAGCAATTTGTGCTACATACTGGAAATCCTAGTGTAGGTGCAATTTATGAAGTATCAGGGGCCTGGTCATAAGCCTGCAAATAATTGGAGCATTTCTAGCCCTTTTTGGAATGGACAGAGATTGCAAGTGCCACATCTCCTACCTAACTCTAATACCCGGTGGAGTCCTTTAATCGTGTCTAAACTATGGCAGTACTTAGAGCACCATAACCCCCCTTTCCCATTTGGAAAATAATTGGAGTCCCTTCCAACCTTATGAAACATCACAGCGCCCTTCTGAGTCATCTGCCTAAGTCCTTAGCTACATTAATGGTAATCAGACAAGGTGTCTATTCCCTCAACCCTATCACAGTGAAATCCCTCAGCTTGCCCTTCCATCCAGATTGTAGTAATTAGATCTGTCAGCTTATCTCCTCCTCAGTTTAGCACTTAGTAACTGAGTGGAGGCTTTCCACTTCCCCCACACATCTTGGAAGTGATGAATAACCCCAATCTGTCAACCCAGTCCAAAAGCAGTTGTAATTTTCAGTCTATGTTTAACACAGCCTAATAGTGACTGGACCACCTTTCATTATCCACAGTGACATGGGGGCAATCAGGGTCTCTTACCAGGACACTCATCTTGTCAGTGGTTATCCTGACAGTCCCCACTGGGGAATTGAGTATCAGCATCAGGAAGTACTTTTCAAAGTGCTACAGTAAATGGTCCATTCAAAGGGCTTTCCTGTCATGCTCCTGACCATTTCTGATAATGCACTCTGCAGTCTGTTCCTTTCCTTCTGCACTTTACAGCCATGCTATACATTACCTGACACATTTGTGTGCATTTTTTAATGAGGTGTGTTATGTCATTTGTTTATGAGTCATGCCCCCATCCCCTTCAACTCAGATAGGCTACTCAGCCATTTACCATGGTAAATAACTAGCGATATGCAATACCAGTATCCACCATTTTTCAATATTAACCAACAATGGTAGTATGTGTTTCGTAGAAGGGAGATGATTTCCCCTGGCTTAGTTTTGCTTTTGTATTATCCAGTATAATTTATATGAATAAAGGTGGGCTGATATGCTCATCAGCATTAAAGAGCTGTTAAAAACACACTAAACCCACAAGATATATAGCTAAAGTTAGATCACATCTTGTTCATATTGTATTACTTTTCACTGCTAATTCTGCATCTGTTTCAGAAGTTGGACTGTATAGTGTTGGATACTTATTCCATTTCCACTATAAATATGTAGTTATATGATTGAGTTAGAATGAATGTACCTTCACATTTTAATATATATATATATATATATATATATATATATATATATATATATATATATATATATATATATATATGGGTCTGCTTCAGCAGACCGAAATCCCACTCACCCAACTTTCAAATGTCCGAGACAAAAAACCTGAAACACCAGAAGATCGACCGCTCAGAACACCGACAGATCACTACAGGTAAGTACATGTATATGTGTGCATGGTTACTGTATACTCTATTGAATACACAGGTTTATCAAAAGCAGGATTAAGCAAAATGTGCAATATTGCTGTTTGCTGTTTCTAGCATGATTATGCCATGTTGATTAAATAGCAATGAAAATTGTTTCAAGAAAAAGAAAATGAAAGAGAACCCAATAATGTGCTACACGCATTAAAAAAATAATAAAAAAAAATGAAGTGTTTATACGCATTTTGACAGTATTATGGTAATCTTTATTAATCCCCCCACTCTAAAAGGGTGGGAGATATGGGAAGTTTATGTCACTGAAGCTCTTGATCTAGAGGCTCTGTCATATGGATATGTTTATTTAAATTGGCAAAGAATATTATTGTCCAAGGGTGAGATGATTTGCCCTTAAGGATTTTGTCAATGCTGTCAGACATGCTACAGGTCCTGATAATTGTTGACATTGAAGGAAATTTACCTAAATTAATATCCAGAAAAGATTTGTTTCTTCATTCACAAGAGGGCAGCACCCAATTTCTGTACCTCATAGTGTCTATAAATTATTTATTACATATTAGCTAATTGTCTAGTTATCGGTAAGAGACAACAGAACCAGACTAAAATAAAAATAGCTGTGACATCACTAGAACAGGTGCAAAGAATAAGTTGATTTTCAGCTCTATTTTGAGGTGGCACAAATCAGGAGACTAGTTTTCCTTGAAAATACTTTCAACAAAGGGGACGTGAGGGTTATTTACTGATCTTCATTTAGTCCAGAATTTATAACAGAGCAATTTTTTACCCAAAAGAGAGCAACTCCACACATGGTGACAATTGTGGGCTTTCCTGTGTCTAGTAACAGGATAACTGTTATTTGTGGCAAGTAATTGTGTCAATATAGAAGATTCCTGAAAAGGTCACTGGACATTCTTTCAGCTGTGGTTGAATGTTAAAGTCTGAATTACAAATGGTATGGTGTACTAGTTTGATTTGATGTATGGTAAGGGTAAAATTCTCTTAATATTTTTGCTGAGAGAGATTAAAAACAATAACTGTGGTGCTTATGGAGATTTACAGGTTATGAATTCTTTGCAAAGTTATTGAAGGGAATAAATTAATAGGCCCCATGCTCTAGAAGTACTGTGGTATAGGATGAGGTATATTAAGGGGGGGGGGGGCTTGCAAGTGCTAATTTCAGGGACACCCTATTGAAAGTGCAAGATTTGATCCTGTGAGTCCTGCCACTTTTAAAAAATAAATTGTGATTCAAACAAAAATCTGACTTTCTGGAAATCTGTTTTATACCTTTAAAGCATTTTTGTACAGGTGGTCTCCCCTCCCTGTATCTACTTACGTGGGAGGGATATGCCCCTTATATCCCCTGTTACATAGTAATTTTGAAATTGCTGTACATCGGAGAAGGTAGAGTTCCCAGAGGTACTGCGCCCTTGGACTTAGTACATAGTTCTACCATTCACATTTGTAGTTCCTCTCTTACAAAAATAGCAGTTACTGTTTTTAGGACTTCAAAAGGTGCACATTTCAACTATCTGTGAATATGTGGTGAAAATCAGTAAGAGAGATGGGCAAATGTAGCGTGTTTGATGACTTTTCAGTGGACAAAAGGAGAAAGAAGAGCTACTTGATATGAATAGGACAGTCTATGGCTTCCCAAGATGAAAATACTGTTACCTGGCATTGTTATAAATATTTTAGCCAAACAAAAACTGACATGATTATCATTGGATGTCTTTGTGGACTGTTGGGTTTATAAAGGTGGGGACATAGGAAGCTGGAGACATACATTTTGCTCTTGGATTTATGTATTTTTTAAAGGTACAGAGGAAGAGCTGTAGATGACCCATAATGGCTCATTCACCCTCACAGAATGAGTCTTTTGACTGGAGCATATGCTACAAACCATGATTGTCAATTAAGAGAGTGAATGTTGATAGCTCGAAAATGTGCAGTTTAAATTAGAAAACTTTTCTGCACTTTTCAGCACAACATCAGAGAAAAGCGATTAGGAAATGAAGGACATTACATTTCAGTAGAAGGCTCTCAGAGGAATGAGATGGGCTGAGCATGAGTTTTCTCTTGAGAAATTAGACAAAGGGCAGAGTGAAGCTGCAGTGAGATATAAGGAGCTGTGTCTAAAAGAAGGAGTTAATTATTCAGTTGAAGAGTGCGAGGGAGAATGTTTTAATTCATTTATAAGCATGAAAGCTATACTAAAGAAAAAGACAGATGCTGTTGAACTATTGTAAATGATTGATATATGCACTTTAATATACAAATATGTATATATGTATATATATATATATATATATATATATATGTGTGTGTGTGTGTGTGTGTGTGTATGTATATATATATATATATATATATATATATATATATATATATATATATATATAATAATTTTAGAGTGCAAGATTTAGTTTACACAGGGGATAATTCATGTTTTAACATGTGGTTTATGTCTTTAAATAGGAATATGCAGTTAGTTGTTGTCTTCTGATTGGGATGTGTCATGAAGGCTTTAGTTTAAATGTATGTGAATAGTAGTTTGTTATGTATTGGCCAGAAAGCTTTGTGTATTCTAAATAAACAGGTTTGCTAGTTACTATTACCTGCCCAGTGTTTGCGATCACTGGACTTTATCTTCTTCTTAATTCATTTATTAACCAGGTAATCTTCCTGGGCACAAGTGTCTATTTTCAGAGGCAACCTGGTAGCAGTGTCTGTTCAAGTGTCTTACTCAGTCATTCATCAGTCAAATTGAGGGTGAAGAAATCAAGCATTATACCCTTGTGTACAGGAGGCAGTTTGCTAACAGCTTAGAGCCTTATACCTTTGTACTATCTACCAGATGGGGTTAAGCTCTGTCACCTCAGTACTGGCGTAACCAGCCAGGAGGAGAAGGAAACCACACTCACTACAATTCCAGTCTCACATAGTCCTACCACGACAGCAAACCAAACACATAAACACACAAAAACATACTCGGAGGCTGTAAATAAAAATCTGCCTAAGCAGCAGAGACCTCCAAAGCAGACACCCAAGCAATCACTACTCCAAAACAAAACACGTGCAACACATAGCTCACAAAGCCAGTGAGCCGAACAGTCACAGCCCTTAAGGCTAAACAACACACCTGATACACTTGTAATAGGTGACTCTATCATCAGGCACACTGACGTCCTGCTCACCAGGCTGAACAAGGAGAAGGTCACGGTGAGCTGCCTGTTGGGCGCTAGGATCTGCCACATAACACAAGCACTCAGGTCACTCCAAGGCAAGTACAAATATGACTCAGTCATTGTCCATGCTGGTGTGAATGACCTGAGACGTACCTCCCTGGACTACATGAAAAGAGACATAGAGGAGCTCTCTGAGCATGTAGCCCAGGCCGGTATGACCCTGACCTTGAGTAGCATCTTACCCTCACCAAGAATGATGCCACAATATGAAGACAAGATGATCAATTTCAACAATTGGCTTAAGTATTGGTGTCATTCAAAGGGGATCCAATGCCTGTCAGCCTGGGATGACATGCTCGACAAGCCATGATGCTTCGCTAAGGACGGCTTGCACCTGTCACCCCTTGGCTTTCGGATATTGGCAAAGGCTCTTGCTACCCCCATAGTGCCTTTTTTAGGCAAGGCTCAAAAGACAAACCCACCTCCATAGGTATCACAAGGGATAAGAAACTAAGTGTAATGCTACTCAACACCAGAAGTCTAAACCTCAAGATGCACGCACTCGAAACTCTCCTTAGCATGGAGAACATTGATATCTGTGCAGTAACAGAAACCTGGTTCAAGGCTCCCAAGAGTACCCCAGCACTACCAGGTTATACCTCATACCATGCTTTTCGGCCCCAAAACTTGGACTGAACCACAAAAGGAGGGAGAGTATCAATATTAGTCAAAGATACACAAACCTCCAGGTTGGTGGCACAGCACAAAGCATCAGAGACTATCCATATGCAACTAACTGTGGGTAAAACTGCCTTCCAGTTTATAGCCTGCTACAGACCACCCTTCCAAACCCAGGAACCCCACTCGGCCTTCCTGAGAACACTGGAAAATATGAAGGTCTCTCCAAACACCATTATATTGGGTGACTTCAACTACCCAAACATAGACTGGGAGCATTACTCTAGCTCTAACACCCTAGCCCAAAGGTTCCTAGAATTTATAAACTCAAATGCTATGGAACAACTTGTTACCACTCCCACAAGAGGGGAAAACATACTGGACCTGAACATCACCAACATGGGGACTCTATGCTCCAGACCAGAAGTGTATCCCTCACTGGTAAGATCAGACCATAAACTAATCTCACTGGATATTCACATCCCGACCCCACCCCCTGCCCAGAAAACCACAGTGAAAAACTTCTCTAAAGCAAATTTCACACTCCTCAAAACTGAGGTGGAATCCTTCAATGCCCCCGGGCCTGTGGAAAATATGGCCCAGACTGCAGAATCCTTTATAAATGCATTCTCTGAACACTTTCAGGAATGCATGGATCTTGCAATCCCAAATAAAACCAAGACCCAGTCCTCCAAAGGCAGACGTCCTGTCTGGTGGACCCCAGCCATAAACAAACTATACAATAGAAGGAGGAAGCTACTACATGATAGAGCAAAATCCCAAAAAGGGAAGGCATCTCTGATCAGTATTAGCAAAAAACCACGGGCACATATAAAATCATCTAAGGCCAGCTTCGAGAGAAAAATTGCACAGGACACTAAGGATAATCACAAGGCTTTCTTTAGTTATGTTAGAAACCTGGGTGGGAATTCCCAGATATGCTCAGAATTAGTCCAAAATGACAAAAAATACACCGAACCCACAGACATTGCCAACATCCTAGCTGACAGGTTCAGTGCAAACCCCCCCCCCCACCAAAAGGGCAAATATCTATCCAAGCAGAGTGCTGCCCACCTGACATCTCAGATGCTCAGGTAAGAGCCGCCCTCTCCAAAGCAAAAAACACAGCATCAATGGGACCAGACGGTGTCCCAGGCTGCGTCCTACATGAACTCCAAGAAGAGCTAAACCCAAACACGAAACTACTGTTCAATCTCAGCCTTACTACAGGATATGTACCCAAAGAGTGGCGTACAGCAACAGTGGTCCCTCCCCACAAAGGTGGTGCCTCAATGGATCCTGAAAACTATCGCCCCATAAGCCTGACTAGCTTGGTCTGCAAAGCTATGGAAAGGATCATCATGGACCTCATAAATAAAGATATTGGGGACCTACAGACACTGGATCCTACCCAGTTCAGCTTTGTTAAGGGCAGAACCTGCCTCTTAAACCTGGTCGATTTCTTTGAAACAGTCACCAAGGCCATTGACAAGGGGAAGGTGGTCCACACAGCCTACCTGGACCTCGCAAAAGCCTTCGATACAATACCCCACTCGGGCATTATAGATAAGCTCACCAGCTTAAATATAAACCCCTATGTCACTAGATGGGTTGCAAACTGGCTCAAGGACAGAACCCACATGGTTAGAATTGCTGGAGCCATGTCAGACTCCAAACCAGTTACAAGTGGTGTCCCACAAGGCTCAGTCCTGGGACCTCTCTTGTTCGGTATATATTTCTCGGAGGTACAGGCCAACATGGAAGGACTGTGGCTGACCAAGTTCACAAATGACTGCAAACTGGGTGCCATAATCGACTCTCCAGCCGACACAAGCATCCTCCAAAAGGGCCTCATAGAAACAGACAACTAGTGCCAGAGACATGGCCTCAAGCTAAATGCCAAAAAGTGTATAGTCATCCCCTTTGGCAAAAACAAAGTGCCCACAAATTACCACATAGGTGGTAATCCATTAAGTACAGAAGAAGTAATTAGGGACATGAGGACCCAAGTTGATAGCAATCTCTCATTTGACAGCCACGTGGCCAAAGTGGTTAGAAGAACATTTTATATAGCCCACCTAATCATGAAGGGATTCACATCTAGATCAGGGGAGGTCATTGTGCCTCTTTACTCATCCCTCATCAGACCCATAATTGAGTACAATGCCCCTTTTGGGATGTACCTTACCAGACACCTGCAGCAACTGGAAAGACCCCAAAAGTACCTCACCAAGAGGATCAAAGGGCTCAAACAGATGCCATATGCTGCCCAGTTAAAGAAACTCCAGCTCTACTCAGTGGCATACCGCCTTCTCAGAGGCGATCTGTGCCTGACGTATAAAGCCATATCAAACCCGGAATTAATGGACATGCTACACCTCAGAAAATCCAAATCCCATTGAGCTACGTGATCGAGAGACTTGAACCTCAGCACTGAAATAAATAGGACATGCTGGAGGGACAGATTCATAACCCAGAGGCTCCCTTCACTCTGGAATAAAATCTCAGTCCAGGTTAGGCAGAGTCCCTCACTGACTCTCTTCAAGAGGAATCTTGATGAGTGGATGGGAGATCGTAGGTTTACCCCGGGTATCACTTCTGTGTCACTGTTAGACAGAGGCACAGTATACTAACCTCGAAAAAGGGCATAGCAAAAATGAATTTAAAATGGGTGGCGAAAGCCAAACACACTCTGGCTAGGCTTATAAATGCCCTAGGGCAGATAGCCTAGTATGAACCAATGAACCTGTGAACCTAATAAAGAAAGATAGCTGTACATATGCACATTAGGTGCCATAGTAAAATGATATGAGCCAAACTGGGTTGGTTAATTTTTATTGTATTCTGCCCCTTGTCAGTTTATTTTTGCCTATGGCATGTAATTGTAGTGTCAACCATACATAGCTTTGATAGTAAAGAAACTGCTGTATATGAGTTGGATGACCACACCTCAACAGTTTTCCTTCTCTCCTTCCCTAGTCTAATTCATTTTATGCCTAGGTATGAATTTAGAATGATGTCTGGTAGTAATTAGGAAAGTTACATACAAGTGCTAGTTTAAATAAATTCTGCATAAGTTAAAACTAGAAAAGAACTCTTAGAAAACAGAAAATGCTGTTGATAAATGCAGGCAGGAAAAATCTGAATAGAGTTAGATTACCTCACCACAAATTAAAAAAAAAATAAAAAATAAAACAAATGCAAAACGAAGCTGCCAGTAAACAAATGAAAGCATATTTCTGAATGCAAATGTATTGTTTTTCAAACATGTTTTAATTACTTGTTTATGTAATTTATTTGCCTTATGCACTCTCACTCCGCATCATGCCATCTGTGCAAGTCAGATATTAATTGTACTCAGAGAAGCAGTTAGTAACTGCTTTTGTACCCTTAGGCATAAATCAACAGTGAAATAAATGCTGAGGTGGGGGAATGCATTCTCACACGTGGTGTTTTGTTTTTAAGACATCTGAAGCTGAATGCAAATAAGCAAGCTGCCATTGTATCAGACAGCACAAACCCAACCAGTGTGACATTTCATTACAGATAATTATTTATTTTATTTTATTAAGAATATCATTACAAAACGTTTAAGTAAGGAATATTTATATAAAGATGAATGCACACATTGTTACACCGGCACAGACAATTAATTGTTAACACATTCTCTAACACGGTATTTATTAAGAGATTAAGTTAGATATAGGAGCCAATAGCAAAGCCACATTCTATCTGTATACTATATATATTATTGTTACAAATATTTATTACACAGTGTAACTGTAACCTATTCATGGTTTTTCTCAAAACTGGCACACATTCTAGTTGTGATAGCTGTTGAATACAGTAAAGCTGGGTTGACTCACCCAGGTTTTCCAGCTTCTGACCTGTTCCTTCTCCTTTTGTTTTATCACTTCAGAATTGCCTTACATTTGTCCCACATTCTTGAATCTGTGCAGTGTCTTTGGTATTTGAATCCCACAGAAAGGCAGTTCCATGTATTTATTATTTATTATGAAAAAAGGTTTGTCATGTTAGCCTTAAGATGCGCCTTGTCTCTTTGGAGTTCTCTAAACTCTTCTAAGATATATTGATGTTCTTCATAGTCAGTGTTGCAGGACTGATTCTTGGTTCTTTCTGCCATGCAGAGGTCTATTTCCAGAATCTTTGCATTATCCCTAGCAACAGATGCCTAACAACTAATGTCTGAATGTCGGGGAATAAGAAGAGTGCCCATCGGCGCCATCTTCAGTTCTTTCTAGCCATATAGTCCAGTGCACTTCACGTGTGTTTAATAGGCTCATAGTCCATCAGTCAGCTCATTTTTCCAGAGATCCACCTTCTACTCCCAGTAAGATAAGTACCCCACTGGGGACTTTTCTCTTCTAATTTAATTTTCAAGAAAGCAAATAATTGCTTGAAGTCTGGGAAGTAAATCCTGCATAAAGATTTTTCACTCATTTTGTTTGTTCTGCTTGGGGTCCAAGTATGACATCTCTAAGTGTCCTGACTGTGCAAAATGTCTTACAAACCTTTTCAAATGTAGGGCAAATGTACTTGCTGCCTATATGGAGTCATCCTCTTCTGCTTCCTTGCTGGCATTTCAATTTGCTGCTACCCCAGGGATTCCGGCATCCACTGGCATCATTCCAAAAAACAGAAAGACAAAAAGGCTAATGACCTTGACATTTATGAAAAAGCTCCAGCTAATGTTCTCAAGTTGACCAACTTAGGTGAGACACCTTTGCATTCCCCTAACCCAGCAAGAGCTAGGCCAGAACCATCTGGTACAACCCCTTAGGAGGCCATCATGGCTTCCGGCCTACCTTCGAATGCCACCATGGTTCATGCATTGGTTGTGTCTGAGGCCACTCTGCAGGATTCAGCTTCTGATGTCTACATTGTGTCTATTGAGAGAGAATCCATGTCTTCCGAGACTACCGAAGTCACAACCTAAGTTGAGGGTGGATGACTACACCTCAGGTCCTTCCTGTAAAATGGTCAACCAAACAAAAGCAAATCTTTTCATTGGTTTCACAACAACTTCTGATATCCTGTACTCAGACCAAAGTCCACAAACTCCTTAAAATACCACTGGAGTTTATGGCTTTCATAAAATGTAGTGAGCCATCTTACTTATCCACCTCCAAGGCCTTTCCATCTAAAAGGAGCAGGGAAGTAGCTTTTCAGGAAGAGAACGTTTTTGCTAGCTCTGAGGATGCGGAGAAATTCTCTTACTCTGGACACTTACCACCTCGAACTTACACTGCCTCGAACTATACTCTATATTCAGCAATGAGAGCTTTGAATTGTCAGTTCCATATGCTAAAGTACATTGGATCTCTTCAAGACAAAATGCTAGCTAAGGTAGACTCTATTGTTGATATGACCTTACCCATGGAAATTCCGGAGAAAGCCAGAAAAGCTTTACAGGTCTCGAGACACTCCTTAAAATGTGGCTATGTTGCCTTAGATAATTCTTGCAGAGGAGCTGCCACAGGTTCTGTCATCTGCAGACATGCATGGCTCAGGACCCAGACTTTGTCAAATAAGGTAAAGGCTAAATTACTAGATGCCCCATTGGACAAGGAATTCCCTTTTTGTTTCCTCGGGCTGAAAAAGTTTTTGAGAAATGCACTAAAAAGGAAAACAAATGAAAACTCTAGAATAATTTTACCTGTCTCTAACCCCGAGGTGCAGTTGAAATTACCTTTTAGAACCTTGGCCTTTCCCACCTGAACAAGACAAAGGGAGGCTTTCCCGTGGTAAGACACCAAGGCAACTAAGAGATGGCAAACAGAACAATCTCAAAGGGCAGGGATCTCCAATAAATCCACCCAACACCAAGAGCAGCTGTGACTATATTTTACCCTTCCCTCCTTTACCCCTTCCCATACCTTTCAGACATCTAGCAGGAAGACTCTCCTTCTTCCTAAACCAGTGGAAATCCATTGCCAGGGACTAATGGGTCCTCAACATCACAGGGAAGGGGGGCCTGTATTCAATTTAGAGAAATTCTACATTTCTTGGGCATTCCAACACCACCAAAAGAGCAAAACAGTATCTTACAATCTATCCTCCTGGAGCTACTTCAGCATCAATCCATTCAGCTTGTCCCTCTAGAGCAAGAAGGGAAAGGCTTTTGCTCAAGGATTTTTCTAGTCCCAAGAATTGAGGGTACTTGGAGACCAATCTTGAACTTCTCAAAGCTAAGTAAATTACCCAATCCCAAAATTAAAAATGCTTACATTGCAGAAATGACTGTCCATGATCTTCTAAGGTGCCCCTATGCTCACCATAGACTTAACTCATTCACTCCAGTGGAGCTCAGGAAGTTTGCACTATAACATCTGATGGGTGGAGCCTAAGCCTTTTGACAAGAATCAAATTATGTCCTCACATTTCAAACAAATGTTCATATCTCTGGAACCTTAGGGGTTATGAAAGAAACTCTTCAGCAAAAACTATTTTTATACTGGTAGCTTTCTTTAAGTTCTATGTCTTAAACCAAAATGTGCAAGTCACAGTAAACACAGCAACTATTACATTTGTAACATTTTGTAAACAACTTACAATATCTCAGCAACCACTCAAGTTACACACATACTGTCAACAGCATTTTATTCATCTAGCTAAGAGCTTTCATATAAGGCTGAGGAGTTATGTCTGTATTACTTCGTTGTTGAGATATTTACAAAAAAGTGAAAATTATATCTATATATATTAATACAATAGAAACAACAGTTAATATCTCTTTACCTACACTAGACAGAGGTCAAATGTTAATGCACTTGAGTTTGCCATTATGTAAGGTTTAAGATGAAATATTTTAAAAACTTGTATATGGCATGGTTTTGGAATTATTGATGCAAATTTGAACAAGCAATATTTGACGCCTCAAGACATCAGTAGGAGTTAACTACAGATGCACCTGGAGGCATCACTCGGATGTAATGAGTTAAAGGATGCTTAACTTTATGTCTGCATACCAGTCAGTCACAGAAAGTGCCTAAAATTTGTAGCAACAGGCTCCCACTTTCAATTCTGTGCTTTATGATTTGGGCTATCTACTGCACCCAGAGTTTTCACAAAATGTCTAGCTCCACTGAGAGCACATTGTAGAACTCTAAAAGTCCATATTTATCCATACTTAGTCTTAGATAATTGTCTAATTCAGGAAAGCTCTACTTCAGAGATCCTGGTCACATTACAAATCACTGTAGACTGTCTTCAGAAGGTAGGTTTCACCATAAATCTTCAAAAATTTCAAACTGTCCCTCAAACAAGGATCCTCTTCCTGGAAGTCATCATTGATTCAGCTCAACAGAAAGCCTTCCCTCCCCAAAACAAGTTTATATTCTTGACAGGCTACCTGACCAGTTTGTTTCCAAAGCAGCTTATCACTGCAAGAGAAATCCTGAGGTTATTGGGGTACATGGCAACATGCATCCTCATGATTCCATTTGCAAAGTTACACATGAAGAAACTTCAATGGTTTCTAAAAATATCTGAGAATAGTACCCCAACCCCTGGAAACCCTGATGCCCCCCTTCCATGCCTGAAAAGAAAACTCCTGTGATGGAGTAACACCATGCAAAGGAACACAAGGTCAAATTTTAACCTACCAGAATGAGACAATACCATTACTACAGACAGCTCAGACATAACTTGGGGTGCCCACTTACAGTAGGTCCCCTGAAGGTACAGGGCATATAGTCCCACAGCAAAGGAAGTTGCATATAAACCAAAAGGATTAAGGTCTACCTAGTCATAAAAGCCTGTCAGACAACACTACAGTTATGTGGTGCATAAAAAAAAGGGGAACTTTGTCCTGCTCCCCTTGCAGCCTTGCCAGAAAAATTTGGATGCTGGCTCAAGAGATGGGATTAACCCTCAAAGACTCTTAATTCTAGGCCAGAGCTGTACTCTAGCAGAGTCTCTAACCAGGGACCTTCTAGACTGCAGTGAATGGATGTTGAAAAGAGAGGTGGTCTTGGATGAGACTGTAGAGTGGGGGAACCCCTTAATAGACCTGTTTGCCTCTCTTCACTACAAGCAACTACAGAAGCTCTGCTCTAGAACACACCAGACAGAAGCTTGGAAGATAGATGCATTTATCTTCACATGGACAAACTGGTTTCCCACCTTTGGCTCTGATTCCCAGGATACTAACAAAAATCAGGGCAGGCAGATCCAGAAAGATCCTAGTGGCTCCCTTCTGCCCAAGCCAACGCTGGTTCTCCCTCCACCTGACACTCAGTGAGGAGAGATTCTGTACCCTATTGCCAGGTCAAGGGGTCTGTCTTCCATCCCCACTTAACTGCTTTCAAGTTAACCACCTGAGAGATTGAGTTTTGACACCTATGATGGCATCTTATCCCAAAGAGGTGCTCTCCATTCTTAAGGCAAGCAGCAAAGCTGGATACCAGGAAATCATCATCGTTAGCCCCCTTTTTTCCCATTTTCTACATGGGGTCGGGGAATCATGTTAACTGCCGCCATCTCTCTTGATTAAGTGCCACAACCCTGCCTTCTTCGACTATCGATGATCTTTCACACAATCCATCCACCTCTTTACCTTCTTCCTGTCTGTCTCAAATCTTCTTCACCAGATGTTCTGCTTTTCTGCACGTGTCCAAACCACCATAATCTGTTCTCTTTAATCTTTTCTGCACTTGGAGCTACTTTGGCTTCTGCTCTTATGTCCTCATTTCTTTGTCTGTCCCACAGAGTGTAGCCTACCACCCTTCTCAGGCACTTCATTTCCATCACTTCTAGCTTCTTCATCTGCTATTGGTCACACCACTGTCTTGTACACCTTACTTTTCAGCTTCTTTGGCATTTTCTGTCATAGACTACACCTGACACACTATGCCAGTTGGCTGCAGCCCCTCTAATTCTAGCTTTGACCTCTTCATTCAGACTTCTCTTCTCCTCAGCCACCTGCTCCACTATCTTCCCTTCTATCTCATTTCTCAGCTTCTTTTGATTTCCCCAGATTGCTGCCATTACCACTGTCCTATCTGTGCTTAGTTTCATCCCATGTGCCTTCCGTTTTGCATTCCATTGTTCTATACTTCGCTGGAGTTCTTGTTCAGAGTCTGGTTGTAATGCCACATCATCTGCATACAGCAACTTTGTTGATCTGTCCCCTCCAACCTGTTTGTTAATGTAGTCCATCACCAGTATGAACAGCATTAGGCTTAGAGCTGAACCCTGGTGTACACCCAATCCCACTGGGAACCCCTCTGTGAGGCTGAACACTGTTCGTACTTAAGTCATTGGGTCCATGTACATAGCCTGCACTCATTCTACCAATGTTTCTGGGACTTTGAACCACTACAGGACTGCCCAGATCAGCTTTCTTGGGACCTTGTCATATGCTTTCTCCAAGTCTAGGAATGCCCAGTTGGACTCTTTCCTCATCTCTAGTGTCTTCTCAACTATCTGTCTCACTGCAAACATTGGGTCAGTTGTGCTGCATCCTGATCTGAATCTGAACTGTTCATCTCCCATCTTACATTCTACTACTCTGCATATCCATTTATCAGTCACCCTCTCTGGAACTTTCATGCAATGTGATAGCAGTTTGATTCCTCTGTACTGCCTACAGTTGTGAATGTCCCCTTTTTTCTTGTACACTGGCATGAGTATGCTTATTTTCCAGTCATCTGGGATATGCCTTTCTCTCCACACGGCTATGAGTAACCTCAGGAGCCATTTCTACCCTATCTAACCCAGCATCTTTATCATATCTGCTGTGACCTCATTTGAGCCTGCTGCTTTCTCTGACTTCATTTTCCTTAGTAATGTTCTTACTTCTTCTAGGGTAGGCTCCTCCTTCTCTCATAGTAGGCTGTTTCTGGGGCAGTACAGCTTCTGTGGGGTTTTCTTCATTCAGAAGCTGATGGAAATATTCCTTCCATCTGCCTTTGATGTCTGTGGAGTGGTGAGGAGGTTGTTACTGTCATCCCTTATGAATGGTGACTGACTGTCTTCTTTATTTTTCTGTTTTTGCTTTGAAACCTGATATAGTTTCTTTGTGCCACCCACTGAGTCACTTTTTGGAAGTTGGTAGAGTGCCTCTGATGCCCCATTATTTGGTATTGCAACTCCTATCTTAGTTTATTTGTTAGCCAACCAGTATTTGTTTCAAGCCTGGTCAGTTTTTTTATCTCCCACTTTTTCCTGCACTCCTCCTTTCTTTTGATGACTTCCTGGACTTCTGCATTCCTCCACCAGCTTTCCTTCTGTACCTTATTTCCATACCTGACTCAGATACTTATCTGTTCTGTAGTCCTCACACATGCTGTTTTGAGGCGCTGCCATTCTTCTTCAGCTCCACCTATTTCCTCCTCTTCTTGGGGTTCTAGAACCCTGAGTAATTCCTTGAATTGTTGTATTTTCTCTCCAGTCAAATTCCAGGTCTTTAGCCTGATCTCTGTGGACCTTAGAGCCTTCTCTGACCACTGCTTGCAGCTGATTGCGGCAATCGGTGGTGTATGCTGTGGGCTGACTCTTTTACTGGGCATGATTTTGCAATCATTGATTCTTCCCCAGTGCCTTTTCCTTGCTAGGAGGAAGTCTGGATGTTGGCCACTCTTGTTTGTGATCTTGTGACTGTCTCTCTTTCTGAACCATGTGTTGGCTACTATCAAGCCATCTGCTAGACAGAAGTCTAGAATGGCCTCTCCTTCTTTATTCCTGTTGTCCCACCCATGTGGATCCAGGCAGTCCTCGTATCCTGTTCTGTCTGTCCCAATATGTGCATAGGTCACCCATTATCAACACCCATTCATGTTGTCCTGCTTTATCTAGTAAGTCCTGCAACAGCTGTCTGAATGCACTCTTTTTCTCACTATCACAGCCCTGCTCTGGAGCATAGGTTGAGATTATGAATACTGCCCTATCATTACACTGGAGTCTGATTGCCATGAGTCTGTCAGTAATTCTGATGGTATCCCTCACTGCCTTCTGAAGCCTTTCTCTCACCGCAATTCCCACACCATTTCTAGCCTGTCCCCCTCCTGCGTAGTAGAGTCTGGATCCCAAGCCAAGTGGCTTTGCTGCACTGCCCTTCCATCTTGTCTCTTGGATGCAAAGGATATCCAGCCTCCTTAGTATCATCATGTCATCCACTTCCAAGCTGTGTCCCATCAGTGATCCCACATTAAGTGTAGCAGTACCAGGAAATCATATCCTGCAAAATGGAAAAGATCCCTTTAAATCTGCTACCACTGCCTCTCTAAAGATGTTCACCTGGAAGACCGCCTTCCTCATAGCTGTGACTTCTGCTAGAAGAGTTTTTGAGCTACAAGCCCTCATTTGTAAAGAACCTTTCACTGTCTTCCACTGGGAAAGGGTCATTCCCAGAACAAACCTAACCTTTATGCCAAAAGTGAAATCAGAACTTAACTTTAGACCAATCTATCCACCATTCAGTCTTCTACCCAAATCCACAGAACAAGACTGAGGAAGTCCTCCACTCCCTGGATGTCCAAAGACATGTCAGGTACTATCTAGACAGTACAGAAATCCCTAATAGAGCAGAACAATTGCTGGTGGCTTTCGCAGATGGTAAACAGGACAAACCATCCCCGAATGGATAGCTAACTGCATTAATTCTGTTACTCACATCATGGAAAGATTTTACCTGGACATGTTAAAGCCCACTCCACCAAACATGGGGTAAATATCCCTGCTTTTCTGAAAGGAGTTCCCACCCAGGCCAGTTTAGAGGCAGCCACATGGAACTCAGTACACACCTTCACAAAACACTAAAACCTGGGCAATGTCTCTAGAGCAGGTCTTGCTTCTGCCATCCTGCAAAGTCTTATTTCAGAAGGCCATACAGATGACCCACTGCCCAGTTTGTAGCTTTGGTAGTCCTTCCAAGAATCAGTACCTCAGCACTGACTACAAAGAACATAGTACAGTTGTGTTACACTTACCAGAATTGTAGATGTATGAGTAATTCAGTGTTGCAGTATATATTCCCGCATCTATATCAGAACATCGAAACCAACAACATCAAACGCTCACATGAACAAATATTCACGTACTCGAAAATGGTATTGTGGTGGGCTGCACCCCCCACACCCACTGCTAAATATATATTCCTACTCCAAGATCTCACTACAGTGAGGAAAGGGCAAAAATCCCGATCTTCACTGTACCGCAAACAAAATTAATAAACTTAGAGGACGTGATTTTTCACTCATGTGAGCGCTCGACATTGTCAGCTTCGATGTTCTGATTTAGACCCTATACTCCCAACCCCTCTATCTGCCACTTGTCTTGCCCTTGCTGGGTGCAAGGGACAGAGGAGTTCTCTGCAGAAAATCCTCTTATCTTCATCATCGCCTCTCTGCCCCCCTTGAGCTCTGTTTTAATTTCTAGATTTTTCACATTTGTTTTGTAGTTACTCAGTTATAACAAAGTATCTCTGTAAGCTCAAGAGGTGTACTCATTAAAGTTATCAGCTCTCTCGGCCTTCAGAAGGGTCAAAGTATGCATGCTCTGCAGTCACAAACATCCATTAGTCACTTTACTACAACAGTGCCTTGGCACACAATACTTTGTGTATATCTTATATACATACATTAAGTTTCCTGACATAACTGTAATAAAAATTAATTACCAAGCCAATAAAAGATGCTTCTGAATTTTTCTGTTATGAGCATCTGATCATTATGTTTACTTTTAGTAAGTAATTAACCTTTTAGTGAATGTTTACAAGCCTGCTATGCAGAATGTTTAATTTAATTCATTAATGTGCAGTGATGCATTTAAGTGTTGTCTTAGGAAAGTTTTTTTTTAAGTGTGTCATCTCTTGGGAATATCGTGCTCACCTCTTTGAACATGTAGTTTATGGTAATTTCTGTGTCGATTGAGTTACTGCAGCAGGTGTGAAAAAAATATGAAAATAATCAAGAATATCTTCCTAATACATATTGTTCCAGCTTCTTTTAGCAGAGACACTTTGTTTAATCAGAATATTTGCAGTATAAATTGCATGTAATTTCTGCTAAAAAAACAAACAAAAATAAAAACAACAAAAAAAAAAATCAAAACGGTACACGTAGACGGATGACCATTTTATTGAAAGAAAATGCCTTCTTTTTAGTTTCCCTCTGCATTTAGGGCTACTGTCTGTATTTTCTGCTGACCGCTACACAATCGGGCAAAGCCCCCATGACAACAGCACAGATACCTAAACACAGCAGCAAACACATACCTAATGACTTGGGGAAATATGGCAATCTAATTTAGAAGCAAACCAGAGATGAATGTTAATGAATTTTCTAATATGATGGGGAAATTAGACATGGAAAAAATGTTTCTGTTCCAGTTTTTACAGATTTAATTGTGCTTAGTATTGCTTTTCATTACCAGCAGTAGTGTAATGTTAAAATCTGCTTGTGGCATATTCTGTGAAGTACTTAAATCAGTTTTATTGAGCTATTTTTTAGTTAATACTTGCGCTGTGAAAAAGTCAAAGATATATAAAATGTAGGATCTGTCAATAAAATTCCACTAACAAAATGGTGTAAAGAAAAGTGCCCATATTTTGAAGTAATGAAGTTCACTAAATACATTTGTTTTGTATCAGAATTAATTTGAGAATTAATTTGAGACATATGTTGCTATTTTCAGATTATATAGTTCCTGTTAGAAGAGCCATATTTACAGTATTCGGACTGCTGGTGTAACTCACAGCAACTGTCTAATACCAGCCTTGACTATATTGCAGTAAAATGGCAGATGTACTAAACTGCAGATATGCTGCAGATATGCTGCTTATATGTCATTCTTCCTTCCACCATACCTACCCAGAAATTAGAAAAATATCTATTACCATAACTATATCAATGCTTTTAAATAAATATTTCTTTATTCTGAGCATTTGAACATTAATCACCTTAAAGGAAAACAAACTTACATACAAGGAGGCAGTAAATGGTGCAGGTCTTAGGAGAACTTTCAGAATGGCTGACAGTGATTCTGGAAACATCCCAGAGCTTATCCAGTTTTATTTAACTCTATGCTCTTTACCTTCTCAATGGACAAATGCTACATTTCCAACTCCTTTGCTCAACGCTTTCTGGAATTCATAAATGCCACTGCCCTGGATCAGCTTATCCACACCCCCAACAGGGGCAACAATATCCTAGACCTAGTCATTACCAACATGAGTAACTGGTGTTCCACACCTGAAGTCAACTCCTCGTTGGTTATATCCAACCATAAGCTAATCAGCCTAGATAGCCACATCCTGCCCCCACCCCCCATTAAGGAAACCACGGCAAAAAAATTCTCTAAAGCCAACTTCATGCTTCTTAAGACAGAAGTGGCGAACTTCATGACACTCATGCAGATGGCAATACAGTTACGACTGCTGAATCCTACACAAATGCACTCTATAAGCACTTACACAAGTGCATGGATCGTGCTATCCCAAACAAAACCTAGATGCTATCCTCCAAAAAAAAGGAAGCCAATCTGGTGGTTGCCTGCCATAAACCAATTCTACAACAGATGGAAGAAACTGTTGCAAAAGAGAGTAAAATCCCATGAGTGGTGGAGCTCCCTGGTCAGCCTCAGTAAGACGCTGAGATCCCTTATAAGATCCTCCAAAGCTAGCTATGAAAACAAAATCACCACTGATTCTAGGGACAATCAAAAAGCATTCTATAGCTATGTCAAGAATCTCAATGGCAACACCCAGATCTGCTCTGAGTTACAGCACAACGGCAAGAAAATTACAGAACCAACCGGTATTGCCAACATCCTGGCAGATAGGTTCAGTGCTAACTTTACCCCCTCTCACCCCCTAAAGGGCCCATATCTATAAAGGAAGAATGTAGAGTCCCTGTAATCACAACTACGCAGGTAAAAGCTGCACTCTCTAAAGCCAAAAACACAGCATGCATGGGACCGAACAACATCCCAGGCTGCGTTCTACACAAACTTCAGAATGAACTGGCTCCCCACCTAAGCAACATGTTCATTCATAGCCTCACATCAGGCTTTGTGCCCACTGAATGGCACACAGTAACAGTTATCCCACTCCACAAAGGCGGAGCTACCACCTTTCCTGGGAACTATCGCCCTATTAGCCCGATGAGCCTGGTCTGTAAGGCCATGGAACTTATCATCATGGAACTCATAAACAAAGACATTGCTAACCTCCAAACTATAGATACCACCCAATTCCGGTTTGTGAAAGGCAGGTCATGCCTCCTGAACCTGATCGATGACTTTGAGGCAGTCACTAAAGCCGTAGACAAAGGTAAAGTGATTCACACAGCCTATCTTGACCTTGCCCAAGCTTTCGATACCTTCCCCCATTCTGGAATTATAGCTAAACTCACTAAACTACGTATAAAGCCCTACATCACAAGATGGGTTGCCAAGTGGCTCACTGACAGAACCCACACTGTAAAAGTTGCAGACTCCAAATCTGACTTCAAACCAGTGACAAGTGGTGTACCACAGGGTTCAGTCTTGGGACCTCTCCTGTTTGGCATCTACTTCTCTAAAGTACAGGCTAACACAGAATGCCTTTGGCTAATGAAGTTCACAGATGACTGCAAACTAGGAGCCATAGTTGAGTCCTTAAATGATGTGGACATCCTACAGAATGGCCTCACTGAGACAGATGCCTGGTGTCAGAGCCATGGCCTCAAGCTCAGTGCCAAAAAGTGCATTGTCATCCCCATTGGTAAAAACTTGGTACCCATTAACTACCACATAGGTGGCAGTCTACTTAATGCCAAATGTGTGATAAGAGACCTTGGGACCCAGGTGGACAGTAGTTTCTCCTTTGACAATCACATTGCCACAATAGTCAGGAAATCCTTTTACATGGCACAAGTCATCAAAAAAGGGTTCTCATCCAGGAAAAAAGAGGTCATTGTTCCCCTCTACTCGACACTCATTAGGCCCGTTATAGAGTACAATGCCCCTTTTGGAATGTACCTCACAAGACATCTGCAGCAGCTGGAAAGGCCACAGAAGTACCTCACAAAGAGGATTACTGGCCTCAAAGAGATGCCCTACACTGACCATCTCAAAAACATCCAGCTTTACTCCGTAGCATATCGCCTACTCTGAGGTGATCTCTGCCTAACATATAAAGATTATGTCAAACCCAGAGCTGTTGGACATGCTATACTTAAAGAAATCCCAATCCCTCCTAACTACACGCTCTAGGGACTTAAACCTTGTCACCACAATAAACAGGACATGCTGGAGGGATAGATTCCTGCCCCAGAGACTTCCCATACTCTGGAACAAGCTACCCATCTATGTCAAGCAAAGTTCCTCATTAGCACTCTGTAAGAAAAATCTTGATGAGTGGATGGGAAATAGGAAATACACCCCCAAGGATCACTTCTGTGGCTCCGCTCGACAGGGGCACAGGAAAATAACTTTCTTGGGTGGCGTAAGCAGGGGAACCTTGTTGGCTAGGCCTACTTAGAACCTTGGACTGATAGCCTAGTACCTACCTATAAACCTATGTACAACAAAATAACTGTAAAATTGGGGGATTATTTAAAATGCCTAATGGCACAAGAAAAGTAAACAATTGTATGGATGCAATCAATCAATGGGCATCCAAACTTGGCATGGGATTTATTATGAACAAATTCAAGGAGTTGATAATCAGACATAATAAGACAGAACAAAAAAATAAAAAAAGGATTTAAATAACATGTGCCTTATATATGTTCAAATAGGACAAAATGAAATTAAATAAATAGTAGAGAATTAGAAAAAAAGGACAAAAGTTAAAAGAGATGTTTAAGTAGGGAACATTATTAGGTCCAAATAATCAAAGTGTTGTGATGCAGGTCATTTTGTTAGGTACTACAGGTGTTTCTTAGGAGCTGCACAAAATAGAAGGTAGTAATGTATTTCTTTAAATTTGACAGGTAGTGATTCTTAGAGTTTAGTGACAAAGTGAGAAAGAGGCTGTGGTCAGTACATTGCAGTGTATGTTTAGGAATTAGTAAAAGTGTTGAAAACTGTAGAGCTCTGTGAAGGCAGTTGAATGATCCGCTGGTGAGTTTGTTGATAGAAAAAGAAAAGGATTCAAGCATTACTACCTTAAATATAAGTGAACCTAATAAGAGCAGAGATGTTTATCTCACTGGCAGCCATTTTCTTTTTTTTTTTTTTTTTTTTTGTTAGAGTAAGATAATGGTTCTGTCCCTGATGGATGGAGCTAACAAATTATCTTACCTTTTCACAGCTAAACGTTTTTTATCATTTACAAGCCCCAGCAACTGCCCACCCTTACTAAATCTTGCAAAAAAAAACAAAAAAAAACAGACGTGAAAAACTTCTGTGCTTCATGCAAACTACAACTAAGTTGAAGATCAGTTTTCCTTTGGCTATATCTCAAAATCATGGAATAAAATTCACCTTTCAATTAGAATGACAGAAACCCACAAACAATTCAAAATATACCTCCAAAGCCATCTACAAACATCCTGGCTATGTTTCTACTCACTGATAAATGGCTAGCTACTAATGCCATTTCTACTCTTCTTTTGTGCTTATTGACTGTGCATTTCTCCACCTTAGGGAATCACGTTCTCTTGACATTTAGGGGACAAAATGAAAATAAATAAATAATACCATGTGTAGCTTATATATCAATGCATAAAAAACAGAAAAAAAACTTCAACAATCTCATTTTAAGGCAAGAGTAATTTGTGTCTGTTTATAAGTGTTCCATTACATAATTAAGGCCAGAACATGTTGCATCTTTTTAATTACTGATCTTTAATATAATTAACTGTGCATTTTTGTTCTTGTTGTTATACTTTGTTATATCTTAGTGCACTGTCATTCTTATTCTTTTTGTACTTGTGTTGGATCTTTTCTTCCCAGGGCTCCACTGAAAAGGGGCTTTAGCCCAGTTAGGCACTCCCAGTAAACAAATCAGCTTATAGCCTGTTCAAGCAGGCCTCCTATGTCTCCTGACAATCATATAAGGTTCCTAAATGTGCCAAATCAACTTCGTATAAACAAATTTGGAAGACTTTAACTCATCATCAATAAACTGGAGCACTGATACCACAAATGGAGGGTAGGTCCAAAGGTTCCTAGCGTTCGTAAACAAAACCTCCCTGGACCAGATTGTTAATGAAACCACTAGAGGACATAATATTTGTAACCTGATCCTTATGAGTATAGATTTTTTTTGTTTTAGCCATCTTGTTCCCTGGTTAAGGTGGATGATAAATTAATGACCCTTACCTTTAACATTTCTAAACCTGCAGGAACCTTGGAATTCAAGGTTTTCAGACATGTAAATCTTTTTAAATTCTATGATGAAGTTTGAAAATTTTACATATAGCAGCACAACTCTAACCGTTGCCACAGCGGGTGGCTTCACGAAGGAGTTCTGTGCTCACTTAGATAAATTTATAGAACTGGCAGTCCCAACCAGATCTAAATATAATGGAAAATTTACACGTAAACCACCCTGGTGGTGCACCAACATTAACTCTACTATAAAAGAAAAAAAAAACTTCTTAGAGTGTAAAGCAATATATAGCAGACTGAAAGGCATTCCAATCAAGGATAGCATCAGGAAATTGACTAAAAGCTTGAAAAATGCCGAAGCCAATGACAATTAGAGAATTTTCTTTAGTTGTGTTAGGAAAGTAATGGTGGGAATTTAGAATAATGGTTAAAGTGCTTACATTACAAACACAAGGTGCAGGGTTTGATCCTTACATTGGGTAACTGGCTAGGCTTAAAATGGCCCACAAAGGCAGTTAGCCTAGTACTATTGTATGACCCTCTATGAAAACCCAACATCAGTCTGAACTTATTCATAATGGCACCACCTACTCAGACCCAGTAGACATTGCCAGTATACTTGCAAATGCATTCAGCTCAAGCTAACAAGGAAAACAAAGTCTTCAACAATAATAAAAACTACAGGAAACCTAATACCACTACCGAAGAAAAAGACTTCCTTAACTTGTTCAGAACCCTCAATGTGAGGGCTATTAAACCTGACAAGGGAGGGGGACTTGCCCTCTTCGACCAATGCGATTATATTTCTAGAGTTTCAAAAAATGTTTGATAATGACACCTACTCAAAAGTCAGTGTAAATGAAATGAATCGTGCACATAGACTAGTGAAGAGCTACTTTAGCGATCTATTTATCGAGGGGTATATAGATATAGATATGTACAACTACATCAAAAGTGAATGGCCTAGAATTCCTGTATTTTTTGCAACACCAAAAATACACAAAGATCTCCATAACCCGCCATTTAGGCCATTGATTGATGGAAGAAACTCTTTTACCTACGCAAGTGCTAAATTAGTTGACAACATCCTGAAAAAATATTTAGGAAACGAAACCCAAATTAATAAAGACTCGTGGGCTTTCCTGACTAAAATAAATGATATTGAATTCAATGAGGAATTCAATTTCCTCACAGTTGATGTAGTTGATCTATATACTGTAATACCCCACGATATAGGTCTCGAATGGGTCAATTTATATCTGGTCAAAAAGGGTGCCCCAACTAACGAAGTCTACTTAGTCACATCTCTACTTGATATAATCTTGACGAATAATTTTTTTTCTTTTTGACAAAGACTACTATCTGCAGAAATGCGGAGTAGCCATGGGATCCCCAGTAGGAGCCAGTTTCGCAAACACAGTTATGGCCTACTGGGAGAATGAATATATCTTGAACTTAGACCAACTTGTAGACAACATTAAATACTATACTAGATTCCTAGATGACATTTTTATTTGCCTGAAAGGTAATAAGAATATAGGAATAGAATTAGTTGACTACATGAATAACACAACAAGTTTCCTTAAATTCACTTTCGATTTTCAGGAGACTGTAATTAACTACCTTGACATTGAGTTAACAAAAGATATAGTAAATAGACAGTTTTTCGCAAAGGTATATAGGAAGGCTACTTATAGTAATTCCTTCCTACATTTTTCGAGTCTACATCCCTATTGTCAAAAGAAAGCTATTGTTAAGGGACAAGCAATTAGAGTAGCCTGAATGGTAACAAGAGATGATGACTTTAAGCTGGAATGTGGACTTATTGAAGACATGTTCCATCACAGGGGGTACCCCAGAGCATTTCTTAAAGATATTTTTGATGAAGTTAAAACGAAAAGAGCAAATGGGACTATTGTCCCCTTATTAAAGGTAAAGAACACTCACATTAATCAAGTGGATAATATTGTCAGCCTAGGCCAAATAGACGAGGTGATTAATAATAGTAATGGGGCTCTTGACTATTACGAGACTGACCCTGGGGTAGCTAAGGTTACTAATAATAATTCAGGGGAGTCTCTTAGATTCATTACAACTTTCAGTCTAGAAAGCAACATGATAAGAAGTATAATAGATAAAAACTGGGCTATATTTTCATATGATAAAAGATGTTCCCTACTTTCTGGTACCCCCCCCTAAAATAACATACAGAAGGGGAAGAAACTTAAAAGTACTTTTAGAGAGACGAGGACACAACACTAAAGAAAAAGGGACCTTTTGCTGTGGTTGCTGCAATTATTGTAAATATATTAGGAAGGGGAACAAACAGGTGATCAACAATAAGACCTATACCCTTAATGTTAAACTGGACTGCAATTCTAGAATGGTGGTATATGGAGCTTTATGCTCTATATGTACATGTTTCTATATAGGCAAGACAGAAAGGAGGCTGCGAGATAGGATATATGAGCATGTCAATGCTATCTCAAATATGAAATTAGACAATGCCTTGAGTAAACATATTTCTGCCTTTCCTGACCACAGTTTTAAATTTGTGGGTCTAGATCAAATTAAACCTGATAGTAGAAGGGGCCCATTTAATTTATTACTTGAAGAACACGAATTATCTTGGCAACTCAGAACGAATGCCTTTATGGAACCTGGATTAAATGATCATTGTAACATTTCATGTCTTTTAAAACTCAAAAGCTTGACTAGATAATAAATATTTATTTATTTATTTATTTATATAATTATTTATTTTTTGAACTATTTACATCAGGGACCCCACAAGACTATCTCATTTAGGATGCTTGCAATAGTGTAAAATAGGCCCATTAGTTAAACAACATTAACAACATTAACAACTTTATAAAAATTATGGGTTTATGCACCTCTAATATAGAAATAGGGCCCTATTCTACTCATTTTACTTTTATTACAGCACCCTTAAGGCTAAGAATTATTTAATTGGTTTGATACTAGGAAAATATATTGTATTTTCTATATATAAGATCTAGTATCCATATTCTGGGTATTTTTATTACTTAATAAATAAAGATCAACTTTTACTTTTAGGTCAACTTACAAGGTTAGACCTAGGAAAGTTTACACTCGGGACTTTTTATTTAACAAACCCGTCTATAAATCTTATAAATGGTAGATCAGGGCAGGGACGATAAAACCTTATAGTCCCTGCTTAGAGCTAAATACATACTACCTAGAAGCTGAAAAGTAGGATCGCCCTTTTAAATTTTAAGGGCGGACTATCCTTTCAGTAACAGAACTAATTTAACTAATTGTGGTCTAATTATTTGATATACGGAAGTGTGTGTAATATAAAAGCTGGAGGCTGGTACCTGTACTTTATCTGAAGAAGTCACCCTAAATAGGATGACAAAAAGCGCTTTATGCTACTTGTGGATTTTAAATTTTGTACTTGTGGATTTTATTGAATAAATTCAGGAATCGGTTTTATATAACAACGAGCCTGGTTTTCTTTGGTTGGAGTCTTCTTTTCCTTTGGTTCACTGGTTTTCGAAAGTTTTCATCAAGTTAGCCTAGTACTATTGTATGACCCTCTATGAAAACCCAACATCAGTCTGAACTTATTCATAATGACACCACCTACTCAGACCCAGTAGACATTGCCAGTATACTTGCAAATGCATTCAGCTCAAACTCCACCCCAGAGATGATGATCCAACGCCTACATACTCCTAAAGCTCTCCAACACTCCACTATCACCACTAAAACCATGTACTGAAGATGCACTGCAAGACAAAGAATACCTCCTCCAAGGCACCTGGCAATATATACCTGTCAGTTTAATAAACAGCAGCAAGCAAGCCCTGGGGGAGCCACACCTTAAACTATTTAACCTGAGTTTGACCACTGGCTTCATCCCTCACATTTGGCACACAGCAGCAGTCATGTCACTCCTCAAAGGTATCACCATCACTGACCCCTGGAATTACATGCCCCTCAGCTTGATGACTGTCATATGCAATGCCATGGAGCATATTATAACTAATCTGATTAACTATGACATTAAAAAATCTCTTTAGGCTAGACCAGTAGCAGTTTGGCTTTGTTTAGGATAGGACCTCTCTAATGATTCTGGTCAACTTCTTTGAAAGAGTAACACAAACTGTTGACATCATGACTGCTGTCAACACAAGCTGTTGACAGCAGTTATGATGTTCATAGGGCATACCTGGACCTGGCTAAGGCCTTTGAAAGCATCCCCCATGCTAATATAATTAGTAAGTTTAATGCATTACAAATAGAACGATATGTGTTAAAGATGAATAGCAAATTAGTTAAAGGACAGAAGTCATGTGATGTGAGTAGAAGGTTCCTCATCAGAGACTATGAAGATGACCAGTGGTATCATGCAGGTCTCTCTGCTGGCACCCCTTTTATTTGGTGTTTACTTTTCTGATCTTCAGACCATAAAACTAGACATCTGGCCAAGGGCGCTGGAACCATAGAGCGAGGGGGAGGGAGCAACCCCCCCCCCCCTCCACACACATACACACTTTTACAGCTGCAAGACCTGTCTTGGTGAAAAATAATTGAAGCATCATAGGCAATTGCTTTTTTTTTCTTTAAGGAGGACCCAACATGGATTTGTCTTCTTTTGGACCCATTCTTTCAGGTACAAGATACAGCTTTTAAGGAGAGTTATACTGCCAAGTGTGTCATGCTTCCTTCCTTAAGTTTTAGTAAATTTAGTTTTTGAGGAGAGTTGTCTGCTGTTTCCTTAAGTTTTAGTACATTTAGTATTTGAGGAGAGGAGAGTTGTCTGCTGTTCCCAGTATTCTCTTATTGCACTGGTTTGCATGTGTGCTTGTGTGTGTGTGTGTGTGTGTGTGTGTGTGTGTGTGTGTGTGTGTGTGTGTGTGTGTGTGTGTGTGTATGTGTAATGCTCCAGTTAAGTGTACCTGGTGATTAGTGTTATTCAGACTCAAACCCTGTACCTTAGGTACAAGAAAAAATGGGTTGAATCCTCTACCCATACCACCACTTGTGACTCAGGGAGTTGAGTCCATAGCTCTCAACTTTCCAGATTTTCACAGAATAGTTGGCTCATACTTTTGTTCTGTTCCTCTTAAAATGTGTAGTTCTCTGGCAAATCAGTGGGAACTGAATTGACTAAATAATGATAGCCCTTTAAGTTTCAGTCTTCCTATCTTTCAGAAAACACATGGTAACACAAAACACTTTATTTTTAGCAACTTTCTAAGATTATACAAGCAATATTTAAAGTGTGTTCCTGGTTTTGGGCCTTTTCCACCCCCAAATAAATTTTGTCTTTTTCCGTTTTTCTTGTGCTGCAAAGTTGAGAAATTTAGTTAAGTGTCAAGTGGATTTTACAAGGAGCCGAGAGCTTCAGAGGAAGAGAAGTTTAGTGCTGCTTATGCTAAGCCTGTTTGCATTGTTAGTAGCACAGCAGGTTTTATACTTGCTTTTGATGCGGAAGGCTGTGGGTTCTACTCCCACAGTATGTAGATGGATCACTGATACTGTACTGTGTTGTACTTTAAAGGGAGTAGATGCTGCAGTCTTGTGAATGTCCTCCTTTGGAGGAGTTACCAAGTAACTATGAACATGTTATCAGTTTGCCATCCATTTCCTATTGCAATATTACTAGCTTATTATTTTTTTTAATGTAACACAGGCAATTTATTCTTGAAGGGCAACAGGTACTTTATTTGTAGATAAGACAATGCAGTATTAGGTTGTTTACTAGCAGCAACCTCTTCATTAGTTACAGATCCCTTTAATGTGGAATTATTTAGATGACTCACTTCTGCAGAGATTTTGCATATTTACTGACAGTGGTGGATTGTAATGACAGAAGTTTGAGTGACCTTTTATGGTTGAAATTTTCTGAAATGGGTAGTTTTGTCATTATTGGTTCATACATTTTGTTTCATTGCTTACTAGAAGACTGTTCCAAACTACAAATTTAAAACACATTCTAACAACTGGTGCTGTATTATACAAGGAATATAATTTAATACAATCAGGAAGGTGAATCAAAGAATGCATGCATGTATGCATGGCCCTAAAACTGTGTAAGGAGCCTATGGTTTGAAAACAGCCCAGAGATAAGCTTAGTCCTCTACTGGCCAGATCCAAAATGAATGTGGGTTTTCATGCCATTTCAGTGAATATGAGTTTCAAGGGCAGAGAAGTTTACTGCTCATGCTAAGTCTGTTTTCATTGTGAGACAGTATTGTTTCTTTACCAAATGGCTCAGTGTTTGCACTATTTTATTTCAATTTCTGTAATCATTGTAGAAGTAAATAAAAAAAAAACATGCTGACAGGTTTGAACAGTGTTTATGGTAACTGAGGAGAAATAACCAAGTAATGGAACATTGGAGTGGCTGGGGGAGAGAGCTGCTGCTGGAGTGGTAGGATGTTGCTGCAGGAGGGGCTGTTCTGGGGGTGCCCAATCTATTACCCTGCCTAGGATCCCATGTAATTATGATCCAGCTCTGGTATTTTGCATTATTTAGTATAAATGGACAGAAGTTGGAATGATGTTATCATATCCTTTGGGAAGTCATGTACTCCAGGGAACTGCCAAATTGACAATGCTCCCTAAGAAGTGACCCAGTTGTTTGGCATTTGGCAACTTGTGTGTACAGTGATCCAACTTTTGACCAACATTTGCCGAGAGTCATAAGAAAGTCTTTCTATACTGCATAGTTTATAAGCAAATTAATTGTGACTAGATCTAGAGATGTTATTCTTCCTCTTTACAAAGTCCTCCTTAGGTCAATCATTTTGTATAATGCCCACTTTGTCATGTATCTGTCCAGCTGCATGCAACAATTGGAATACCCACAGAGGTACCTTACTAAAAGGATATCAATCTTAAACAATAGGTTTTGCATGGACCGCCTCAAAGATTTATCACTATACTCGGTATTCTACAGAGTGCTTAGAGGTGACGTGTTTGTCATACAAGGCATCCTCCGATGTATTGGGCCTACTGAACATCAACAAGTCAAATGGCATCAGAAATATTCAGTCCAGGTATCTAAACTGTATGTTGTGTAGAGATGGATATATATATATATATATATATCACAGAGGCTACCACTTTTCCAGAGCAGACTCTCCATTCAAATAAAGCAAAGCTCATCCCTGTCCATATTCAAATGCAACTTGGATCCAAGGATGGGTAATATAAAAAGTACTTCAGGATTGCCCCTTGTGCCACTTATGGATAGAGGCAGTTTCTAAATGCTCCATCCCTTATATGTGTCTCCTCAAATAATCTATGGCATGATCACAGTTATTCTCACTAGGGCTAATCTACAATTATCAGCCATGTGATAGGCAAGACCAATCAGGAAATGTTAATTCAAGCATGAAAAGGGAAACTGGCTAAGCTTAAAATGTCTCCAAGTGAACCTACGTTGTGGTAGTAAATAGTTTTAAAAAAACTGCCCTTTTTAGATCACTAAGTGCCCCTCTCACCCTCTGCCCTCCCCAGCCTTCAACAGGTTTTGGAGCCTCTGCATCTGGCTAATCAGTTTGCTGATGATTATAAACTAGGAATCATTATCAAGTCACCATCTGACACCCAAGCCTTGCAGCAAGAACTTACCATGTAAACACCTGGTATACTAAAGAAGGGCTTAGATTAAATGCTCAAACGTGCAATGTTGCCACATTTGGTAGACTTTCCCTCCGAACAGTGTACAACGTAGGGAATACCACACTACAAAATGAAAATGTTAGTGACCTTGGGACATGGGGTGATGATTCCCTGTCTTTTGACTATCAGTTACAAGATGCTATAAAGAAATGGTGCTTTAGGGGTACTATAGGAGTGGATGGGGTTTTGGGAGTTGAACAAACTGTATCTGAAAATCCAGTGGAGAAAACAGTCCTTATTTTCTGGTAATGATATGGTTAAATTACTTAGGATTATGAACCTTTCTCTGATGTCTGTGTTCACCAAGATGCCAGCATTAGCTGAGCTTGAATATTCCAAAAGACTATAGGAGATGAGCATGTATAACAGCAACTAGAGACTTATTAGGGCAAATCTGTATAGCATACAGAGTCATAGAAGATGAAATACTGAGAACAGTACTTGGACTGGATTTATTTATCTAAGTACAAAAACATTTAGGCACTGAAATACAAGGTTTGTAGTAAAGTTAAACAATGTTAGAAAAATGGGGTAATTTTGTTGTCACACAAAATTTTCCTAGGTTTTATAGTAAACTCCTATAACAACAACAATTAGGACAATCGGTGCCTTTTCCAGGGCTATCTGGAAGCAATGTCTGGTTAAGAAACTTGCTGAGAGTCACACAGCAGGCAAGGAAGAGCTGAGGGAATCAAACACTGTACCACAGGAACTACACCTTATAACCTTAGCCCTATGCAGCAGCTGTAAGAACAATGCTGTAAGGGCCTTGGAGAACATTAGCAGTTTACGACCAAGGTAAGTGAATGGATAGGAAATAAGAAATGCAGGCACAGTATCAAGGAGTCTGTGTTCCTAGAAGGCCTAAGATCAATGGCACACAGTCACCTGAAGTTGCAAACTTGGGTAAATGCTGACTAATTCACAAACAGACTTTTACTTCAAATCTAACTGGTTGTAATATTTGGTATATCAGTGGACTCAGGAAAGGAGATTGACATGAGGTTCAGTGCTGTCAGCTTCAACAACTTTTACTAAGAAATTGTACATTATGAACAGGAAAAACAATAACGTTTCACATACCGGCATTCAACATAGTGCTAAGGCATCAGGTATTTAAAGTAATACATTCACACACTTCTATCACAATAACATCAGAACAAATAAAGAACAATCCACACAGATTCAATTTAGCCTTTCTGTCTAAATCCCTGGTATCTACCAAATATGATTAACATATCCTTCTGACAGACACATCAAAAGAACTATAGACAAAAAGATGCTTTTTTTTCTTTTTTGTATTTCTGAAAAAAATACTATTTTTTATGACATTTATGTATGCACCTATTTGTTATTATGAACACTCTATTGTAGCACTGATACTTTTTTGTTGGATAATCCAGAAACTACCTTTATCTTTTTGTTTCTATTAAAAATACTTTTATCATCTGGGTCTTTAGCTACCGAGCCTACAAACCCTACAAAATCATTCCCTCAAAACAACACCATAACTTTCAGCCAGACATGACAATTCACTTATAATGTAACTATACACTTAGCCTAGTCAAATGAAATCCAATTATATACAACACTCAATCTGAAAACATAATTTATGCTCCGTGTTGTACAAAGTCCCTTTACTGGTACTCAGATGTAACAATGCCTGTACTGCTACCTTCTGATACGGAAATGACATGCAGTCCTTTCCTTTCCTTTCCCTCAGCTGCCCCAACTCATTATAGAAAAATCATAATAATAATAGCTAAAATGGAATACAAAAATTCTTCCTATTTACTGTAAGGGCTTACAAATGACCTCACTCTTTGCACTGATCATACTATGCACTTTATGCAATCAGCTGAGGTAGACTAAATATAATAATTATGTACTGAAATAACAATAATAAAGAAGCAATGCAGTAGTACCCTTTATCCCCTTTATAAAATGATCCTTGGTAAACATGCTATCACTTGTCACTACCCCCAAAAAATGGTTTACTATTAAATTGACGAGGGAAGTTTCGGGCGACCATGGGTTGTTGAATGACATTTGGCCAACCGGTGTTGCTGATCCTTCCCTTGTGCAAGGTCTGTTTAAGTGAATGCTCAGTGCATTCTCAAAGATGAGGTCGGTCATTGACCTAAAGATCACGGTACAGTAGAGATCGGGAATGCACCCTTTTCCTCATGTAGTGCAATCGCAGAGATGGAATATATATTTTGCAGGGTGTGTGGGGGTCACAAGTTATGTATGGTGCAGTGTAGGACTGCATGTTAGTCATGTCTAATGAGGTCGAATTCGCATATTGATATGTGGATTTGACATTTGGGGCATTGATATACTCGATTTACAAGGAGCCTTAGGTTTAAAAAAATAAAATAAAAGTTAACTTACCTTATTGCAGGGGGGCCAGGTCCCCCTGTACCCTAGCTGTTTAAATGTGAATGTTCCGTGACCGCACTATAGTGAAGGAATGGAAAATCTTCCATTTTGCGCTTATGCGTATAGCACAGAATGGGAGATTTCCCTTTCCTTCACTATAGTGCAATCTCGGAGTAGGTATATTTAAGTGGGGGGGGGGAGACACAGCCCCCATGTGGGGGTGCAAAAACATTTGAAAGGTGTTAATTTTTATTTTGTTCCTTTCATATATTCGAGTTTCTCTAAATTCGAGATTCTGGTTTCGAGTTTATGACTTTCGAGTTTAGAGAAATTCGATCATAGGAAGGGGAACCATATATATATATATATATATATATATATATGCATATATATATATATATATATATATATATATATATATATATATATATCTGGATTCACTTTACAGGCTCGAAATTCTGAAATATAGAATTTCAGAATCTCGAGCCCATGAACTGGAAATCCAAAAAGATCGAAAACCCAGATGCACGAAATTCAAAATCGCGACTTCTATACTACACACACACCAGACACATAGACATACACACACCTTCCTCCCCACACACAAACACATGACCCTATCCTACATACAAGCATGGGGGCAAGCCCCCCTACACCTCCCACATCACCCCTACTTAGATATACTAACTCCAAGGTTGCACTGCATACACAAACACACGAAACACCACCACACAAGCTACATTCCCCTCTCGCACACACATCACAGTAACAAAACACACTAACACACACTACAACCCCTACCCAAAACCTATAAAACATACACACTTACCTGAATCCATGAACACAGTGCAACACCAGAACCGCTAATTCAACATCTCCGAAATGCGAGATTTTGAATTTTACGCTTCTGGGTTTTCGATCTTTTAGGATTTCTATGGGTTCGAGATTCTGAAATTTGATATTTCAGAATTTTGAGCGTGTAAAGTGAATATATATATATATATATATATATATATATATATATATATATATATATATTTTTTTTTTTTTCCAGCCATACCTCTCAACTTCTTAGTGTAAGAAATCTGAACAAAGCCTAAAAAATGGGGAGATAAAGGTCCAAAAATTGCGACAGATTTTAAATATTACTCTTATAAACTTAGAAAGTTAGTGGAATAATAGGCTTTGTGTTAACATGCATTTTTTGAAGAATATGAAGTCTATAACTCAATTGTATGTCATTATTTAGGTACTTAGCTCCTCAGTGATTTACTAGAAAACTACAAATTTTATGAGGAGCAGACCAAAATATGAGGCAAAAATCTGGACAGTTGAGAGGTATGATTTCCAAATTTTCATGAAATGTCATTACCTTTGGACATTTTCCCTAGAGAAACAGTTGCACCCATGAACCTCACAATAGTAGGTCTTTTGCCTTTATGGTGGTGCACAGACTTTATTTACTGAAGCAGTAACACCTTTCCAAAACTTACCAGAATAAACAGAGCCTACAGCAAATACCAATGTCATTGCCCTTCAAAGGTTACTGTAGAACCTGTACTAGCAGAAGCATGTTAAAACATCAGGCTTCCCATAGCTCATATTATTTATGACAGATACACTTCAGCTGAAATTATTGGTATAGTCTTACTTTATATAAAAATCTAATTACATTTTTCTCTACCAACCCCTGTTACACAACAACCGTAGTTTTTTTACAGTCACATTTTTACAATTGTGTTTGAGGAAGAAAAATGTCTACTGCAATGAAATAACTTCTGTTGTAATGGTATTATATTGTTAGTGGGAAGAATGTTTACTTTTGCATAATTAGCATCATAATCACTGCAGCCATTTTAGCAGGGTCTATATTAGGTGATCGAAACTTTAGGTAATCAAATACCTAAAGATTGACACCTAAACAGCGAAAGCTGTAAATATTGAACGGCCACTTCCGTAAATTCTTTTGTAGGGAAAGAATTTGCTTGGCCGTTATCAGCAATCTGCCTTTTCTCCACTGAAGAGTGATCTCAGAGTTGGTGTATTTAGATGGGGAGGGGGGTGTGGGGGGCAAAGTCCCCCACTCGATTAGGGTTTGAAAATTTTTTTTTCTCCGGCCAAGCAAATTCTTTCCCTATGAAAGAATTTGCAAAAGTGGCCATTCGATGTTTACAGCTTTCGCTGTTTTGGTGACGAGCTTTAGATATTTGATTACCTAAAGCTTCGACTTTAAAATATAGACCCATTTTAGCATGCAGGACACAAAAATATCAGAGAGTTAATAGCATTCAGCTTTCATTTTTTTATATTTCAGACCTTAGAAATAAACACAGTATGTAAAAATGTTTCCTTTCCATTATGTTTTTATTAAGTCCTAAATTAAAACATTGTTCACAAAAGTTGCATATCAACATAGAGGTACTATATAATGTCCTGAAACTGTATGCTAAGATGTCACCAGAAGCAGATAATATTTTACTAATGCAGCAGTTGTTTGCATAATTAAAATAAATTAATTAGTCCGACAATCTCCATTTTCTTCATCTACTTTATTCACTTAAGAGTCATGGAGGGCTGGGTTCAAGCAAATGTGTATGGAATGACAGACTGTTTCAGGACACGCACACGCACACACGTGTACACACACACACACACACACACACACACACACACACACACACACACACAGATAGATATGCCTGTATATCGTTCCCCTTCACAAGATCGAATGGATGTAAGCTCGAAATTCATAATCTCAAGACCAGAATCTCGAACTTCCATTCACTCAAAATTGTGAATGGGAGCCTTAGGTTTAAAAAATAAATAAATAAAAGTTAACTTACCTTATTGCAGGGGGCCAGGTCTCCCTGTACCCTAGCAGTTTAAATGTGAATGTTCTGTGACCGCACTATAGCGGAGGAATGGAAATTCTTCCATTTTGCGCTTACGCGTATAGCACGGAATGGGAGATTTCCCTTTCCTTCACTATAGTGCGATCTCGGAGTAGGTATATTTAAGTAGGGGGGGAGACACAGCCCCCATGTGGGGGAGCAAAAACATTTGAAAGGTGTTAATTTTTTTTTTGTTCCTTTCATATGTTCGAGTTTCTCTAAATTCGAGATTCTGGTTTCGAGTTTATGACTTTCGAGTTTAGAGAAATTCGATAATAGGAAGGGGATCCATATATATATATATATATATATATATATATATATATATATATATATATATCTGGATTCACTTTACAGGCTCGAAATTCTGAAATATAGAATTTCAGAATCTCGAGCCCATGAACTGGAAATCCAAAAAGATCGAAAACCCAGATGCACAAAATTCAAAATCGCGACTTCTATACTACACACACACCAGACACATAGACATACACAAACCTTCCTCCCCACACACAAACACATGACCCTATCCTACATACAAGCATGGGGGCAAGCCCCCCTACACCTCCCACATCACCCCTACTTAGATATACTAACTCCAAGGTTGCACTACATACACAAACACACGAAACACCACCACACAAGCTACATTCCCCTCTCACACACACATCACAGTAACAAAACACACTAACACACACTATAACCCCTACCCAAAACCTATAAAACATAGACACTTATCTGAATCCATGAACACAGTGCAACACCAGAACCGCTAATTCAACATCTCCGAAATGCGAGATTTTGAATTTTACGCTTCTGGGTATTCGATCTTTTAGGATTTCCCAATTTATGGGCTCGAGATTCTGAAATTCGATATTTCAGAATTTTGAGCATGTAAAGTGAATATATATATATATATATATATATATATTTTTTTTTTTTTCCAGCCATACTTCTCAACTTCTTAGTGTAAGAAATCTGAACAAAGCCTAAAAAATGGGGAGATAAAGGTCCAAAAATTGTGACAGATTTTAAATATTGCTCTTATAAACTTCGAAAGTTAGTGGAATAATAGGCTTTGTGTTAACATGCATTTTTTGAAGAATATGAAGTCTATAACTCAATTGTATGTCATTATTTAGGTAATTAACTCCTCAGTGATTTACTAGAAAACCACAAATTTTATGAGGAGCAGACCAAAATATGAGGCAAAAATCTGGACATTTTATCAAAAATCTGGACAGTTGAGAGGTATGATTTCCAAATTTTCATGAAATGTCATTACCTTTGGACATTTTCCCTAGAGAAACAGTTGCACCCATGAACCTCACAATAGTAGGTATTTTGCCTTTATGGTGGTGCAGAGACTTTATTTACTGAAGCAGTAACACCTTTCCAAAACTTGCCAGAATAAACAGAGCCTACAGCAAATACCAATGTCATTGCCCTTCAAAGGTTACTGTAGAACCTGTACTAGCAGAAGCATGTTAAAACATCAGGCTTCCCATAGCTCATATTATTTATGACAGATACACTTCAGCTGAAATTATTGGTATAGTCTTACTTACTGTTACACAACAACAGTAGTTTTTTTACAGTCACATTTTTACAATTGTGTTTGAGGAAGAAAAATGTCTACTGCAATGAAATAACTTCTGTTGTAATAGTATTATATTGTTAGTGGGAAGAATGTTTACTTTTGCATAATTAGCATCATAATCACTGCAGCCATTTTAGCAGGGTCTATATTAGGTGATCGAAACTTTAGGTAATCAAATACCTAAAGATTGACACCTAAACAGCGAAAACTGTAAATATTGAACAGCCACTTCCGTAAATTCTTTTGTAGGGAAAGAATTTGCTTGGCCGTTATCGGCAATCTGCCTTTTCTCCACTGAAGAGTGATCTCAGAGTTGGTGTATTTAGATAGGGGGGTGTGGGGGGCAAAGTCCCCCACTCGATTAGGGTTTGAAAATGTTTTTTTTTTCTCCGGCCAAGCAAATTCTTTCCCTATGAAAGAATTTGCAAAAGTGGCCATTCGATGTTTACAGCTTTCACTGTTTTGGTGACGAGCTTTAGGTATTTGATTACCTAAAGCTTCGACTTTATAATATAGACCCATTTTAGCATGCAGGACACAAAAATATCAGAGAGTTACTAGTATTCAGCTTTCATTTTTTATATTTCAGACCTTAGAAATAGACACAGTATGTAAAAATGTTTCCTTTCCATTATGTTTTTATTAAGTTCTAAATTAAAACATTGTTCACAAAAGTTGCATATCAACATAGAGGTACTATATAATGTCCTGAAACTGTATGCTAAGATGTCACCAGAAGCAGATAATATTTTACTAATGCAGCAGTTGTTTGCATAATTAAAATAAATTAATTAGTCTGACAATCTCCATTTTCTTCATCTACTTTATTCACTTAAGAGTCATGGAGGGCTGTGTTCAAGCAAATGTGTATGGAATGACAGACTGTTTCAGGACACACAAACGCACACACGTGTACACACACACACACACACACACACACACACACACACACACACACACACACACACACACACACACACACACACACCACACACACACACACACACACACACACACACACACACACACACACACACACACACACACACACACACACACACACACACACACACACACACACACACACACACACACACACACACACACACACACACACACACACACACACACACACACACACACACACACACACACACACACACACACACACACACACATGTAGACACACACACACACACACACGCGCACACACCATTCCTAAGTCAGGGTGTGATTAAAGTTCATGAAATGAGTATTGTTTCAATCTTTGATGCAAGCCAAAATGGCTCATTGCAGCACACACAGTGTATCCAGAACTGACTCCTTCTGTAATTCACATGGAGTTACATGTATTGGTAGCGTAACAGAACCTTTATTTCATAGCATTTTGTTATTGGTAGCATATTTAACTATGACTGTAAATTATTTTTATGCGACTCATTTCTCCCACAAGGTTTGGAACTGTCTGGGTATCCTTCTTCTATTTTGCCCTTATGTCTGCCAGCAAATCTTGATATTTTATGACTTAGTGCTTGTCTGTATGAAACACTTTAATCACTCAGTATAGCAATTTCAATGATCGATGCTACTTTTGTCTTGTTTCATGGACTACTATATCTTGTTTTCTAGCATCTATTTTTGAATGGTTGGTAATGGGTGATCCCATGATCCCATGCAATGTACACATCATCATTCCCTGTAATGTTTTCTGGTCCATATTTCCAGTGCTTTTCAGCTACTTCTGTATCATATATAGTGTTTTTAGTATTGTTTATTATATTGCAGTGTTTGCACAATCTGCAGTGCAATGATATTGCTACATTATTGTGCCTGACTTTGTACACTCTGTCTGTCATGAGAATGTCATACCCGGCAACAAGCTGTGTGACTGCTTCCATTTCTTTTTCACATTACCTTCATCTGTCTGTTGCTCCTCAGACTTTGTAAACCAGAGTGCATGTAGTCCACCATCCTGTACTGACATTATTAGCCTTTCATCCTTTGGTTTCAACTCACCTTTCTTTAACCGTTCATGCATCAAATCCTGATCGACATGAGGTTTCCCCAGGAAATCTCTATGCTTGCTGTTGTATTTATGACTTTTCCATATTTCTTTCCTTCTCATCTGATCTTTCTTATATTCTTTCTTTTGTGTTTTGGCACATTCAGTTGCTGTTAGTTTTTGTGTACTTCTGGTTTGATTTACATACACACTTACCACCCGAATACATCTGCTAAACTAGGCAGAGAGGTCATCTTAGACTTCCTGGCCTCCTGTTATAAAACCTTCATTATGTTTGGATCTGGCAGGGTCAGAAGATATGTATGCAGTCCCATGATCGCAGGTCTATCTATACATATAATCAGTTTTGAGGAGGGCCATACCTTCTTCAGAGCATGGAATATATAATCTTGGTATACACTGAATTGTATATATCATTTAATAAGTGTGAAGCATTTTTCTTGTTTTTCTGTCCATCTGATGATCCAATATATTTTGGGGCAGCCAATCACACCAAAACAGGAAGAGCAAATTGATTTATAGCTTAGACTTTATTCCTAGATGTCAAGGCTGTTTTTAATATTAATTTTAGTCTTCTGAAGCATTCCTTACTGACTTTTACTTGCATTTGTTCATGTTTTATTGCTGATCTTTCATCAATTCCTTAAAAATTTATAGACTCCTTCCTGCTCAAGTTCCTTTATACCACGTTACTGTCCTAGATTGACATTTTCTTGTTACTGCACCTTTCCTGCTTTAAACATTGCTTTTGCACATTTATCAAGACCAAATGTCATTTTCATATAATCTGAGAAAGTGTTAACCAATTGCAGTTGTGTTTTCAACTCCTCATCTAATGAACAATTATACAGTTGTAACAGATTTAAGTCATCCACAAAAAGTAAATGAGAAATCTTTAAGCAAGTTTGTTTTCTAAGAGTCAGATTATAACCAAGATGTAATCTGTTAAGTAAACAGTTTAATGGGTTAAGGGCAAGACAAAACAATACCAACGACAGTGAATCACCCAGGAATATCTCCCTTTGAGTTTTTATCCCTGGGATAATAATGTGCCATTTCTTATGACTTAGTTGCAAAGTGGCTTGCCTCTGTTTCATGTTCACTGTAATATAATTGATGAATGTAGGATTTATCTTATACATCTTTAAGCAATCCTTTATCCATGAATGTGGGATACTGTTAAATGATTTTCTGTAGTCGGTCTATGCCATAATTAGATTCTTCCCCTTTTTACAATTCCCCATTATGGCTTTATTTAGCAACAAATGATCCTTTGTTCCATATGGCTTTCTTTTTATTACCCTTTTGTTCTTTGCCCTGATTGAGTTTGCTTCTAAACTATTATAAAAATCAATTGTTGTATATAGTTTGTACATCATCGGAGGCAACGTCACTGGTATGTGATTTTTAGGATGGCTTACATGTTCACTCTTAAGGAGGAGTATCATTGTTCCTGTTGTTAACCAGGTTGGTGTCTGTTCTGGATGCTCATATAAGTAGTCCTTACTCAATACTTTTAGACAGAAGTTAGGCACTGCATCTGTGCATGAGGTTTTTCATTTAGGAGCTTTTCTTAATTTTGTTTCAGTTTCTCTGGTCGTTACCTAATCCCATGTTATATCCTGTACATTTGAACTCCTTACTGCTTCTTTTAATTTTTCTATCCATTCAGCATCTTTGTTATGTTCCATAAGGTCTTCATAGATATTTCTCTGAAATGTGTTTATTTCTTTTTTTTGGTGTTTCTTTCCCTTTTGCTGCATTTCCCCTTTCTCTATAAAACTTCTTGGGTTATCAATTAATTGCTTATTTTGTATTTTCCCTTTGTATTTATTTGCATATCTGCTACTTTTTTCCATGCTGATATCTTTAATTTTCACAATAGTGCATGATAGATCCTGAACTGTTTTGATACTGTGTGTTTTTTTATCACATCTATTTTTGCTGATCTATTCCCTCTTGCATAGTCTTCTGACAATCATACTTCTTGTCTTAAACTGATTTATAGTTTTTTTCTATTTGATGCTTCCATGACAGCATTTTATTTCTTCCATTCCTTCATTTCTCTTATTACTCTGTATTTTTGTGATAATTAGATGCACAGCGTATATCCTATTTACTTCTGTTATATATTACATGAATTACTGTCCTGATCACTGTGTTCATTTCTTTTATCAGACTTCTGACATTTTGGGTTTATTTACTTTCTGTAAATAAACTATTTCTTTCATTGATTTAAATATGTGTAGAGATCTGTATTAAATAAAGCAACTCTTGCCTTAGATCATTTTCTTCTAACTTTATTTATTTTTTTTATTTTATTTATCTTTCTTGACCAGGAAAGCCCCACTGGGTATAGTCCATTTTTAGTGGAGGCCTCGGGGAGAAAAGCTCTACCACAGAACATTTACATTAACAAATGAATTTCAGACAGTTCTCGGAAAAAAACAACAGATGCATTTTCTCATGAAACAACAAACATAATTACAAGATAGGTATATACAGTATAGTATTTACAGGTGTGTGCTGCTTAACATCCAGGGTAGGTTCTATCCCATAGAATGTTAAGTGACGTGGACATTAAGCAAACACCCTATACTTTGTATTGGGCTTTACTTAACGTCTGTCTGCACAATGGCCGATCATGTTTACTTCCACTTGTACTGCATGGACATAAATGCAGTTGCCCATTTTATGGAAGGACATTAAGCATCACACGCCTGTACATCAATTATAAATCTATATGGTTTTTCCAGCTGTAAAATCTTGCAGAAATTCAATGGACTGACACTGCAGAAGGGAAACATTATTGTAAAGAAGTTTAGTGTTCTTTCATTTCAGTAAAAAAAAAAAGGTTTGCAAGGAGTTCAAGACACACAGCTATTTACATAGGAGGGGGAGATTTTAGTATTATACAGGTTTGTAAAGAGTTCATGACATTGAAGTAATTTATACAATTATGTAGGAGGTGAGGGGAGATATTAGTCATTTATCAGAGGACAGTGGTAATATTATAAGACTGAGAGAGCATAGTATAGGACTGTTTTTTTTTAGGTTGCCTGTTCCAAATTGGTGTATCTAGAAGGTTTGTAACTTAGGTATACAGAATATCTACAAGAGGGGTAGGGTGCTGGAAGGGGAAATGTTAAAAAAAGAGCAAGATGAGAAGTGTTGTTTGAGGGGGGTGAAAAGAGCTGTATTAATTTAAGTGCAGGAGGAGAAGTTGTTAGGTTTATAATGATTTCAGTAGAGGAGGGCAAAAAGTTTGTGATAAGCAATAAGAAGTTTGTGCTTTTACTAGAGGTCTCTGTTGATGAACATGAACATGACCAAGACTGGGTAAGGTATTCTTTAGTAGTAACTGTCTTTCGGCTTTTCTCAGTTAGGGGTCGTCACAGTGGAACTCTGGTCCGCTAATGATTGGCAGTGAATTATTATGGTGTCAAGTTGCCAGCCCGGCGCCCAACCTTCAAAGAAGGCACACCCACACAAGCACGCACCTACCTGCATGTCTTTAAATTCACTCAACTGTGGGGATGACATGCAGACTCTGCACAGAAGGTACTCCAGGTGAGAATCAAACCGGAGAACCTCTTGCTGTGAGGTGACAATGCTAACCACTGCACCACCGCAGCTAATACATTATTGCAAGCAAGCAAATTATTTACTTTAGTAGTGCTTACTAAAAATTTATCACCAGAATGGAGGTCCCTTGTAGAGTTGTATGGCAATACTATGTTTTTAAATGCAGGGCATTGTTCACGAAAACATCAGTTCGCATGCCATAACTAGCTGAGAGTATGTTATGTAGTAGTTAAGCTCTAGCCAGTTCAGCTGATTTAAGGCTTGCAGTTGTGAGCTCAGTGTGCAGCATTGGTATCAAATTTAGCTACTTTATTGTAACAGGAATCTAGTTTGGATTTTAGTGTAGAGCTTAAGTTTGTAAGGATAGGTGAGGCATATCAGGTGGTTGGCAAATATTATGAGGCTAGGGTTTTTCTTCCTGGGTCTGTAAGGTACTGTTTTGCCCTGTAAAGAGAGCCAAGCTTCTGGTAGGTCATTTTAATTGTTTGAATGTTGATCAGATTTAATTGTCAACTATTACAGTGCCCAGCAATTTAGTCTGTGGTGCTACCTCAATTTTAGTATTATTTGCTTATGTAACCAAGAAAGATTTTTTTGATGCAGATAATGTTTTTGGGGTGAAGAGCATCATTTTTTGTTTTATTGGGATTAAGGAGTAAGTTTGAATTTTCTAGCCAGGTTTCAATTAAAGAGAAATAAATTTGGTTGATTACTTGTCTTCTGGATATTGTGGCTGTCATACTAAAGTTGAAGTTCCAGAAAATCTTCCGGTGACATATCCTTTACATCCTGTGTTGCATCTTGCTCCTTCATATCGGTACTTATTGGACATTTATTCCACAACATTGACCGCATCAGAGTTGCCACTGTTTCCTGCTCCTTCCTTTGCTGTGCAACTCCAGCTGAACTTTTGTAGTGGTTTCATACTGAAGGTTCCAGAGATTCATCATGTGGAAAGTGATCAAACTATTCTAGTTCTACCTTTATCTTCTTAAATTGGGAACTCATTGTTTTAGCATGCTGTGACATTACCTGACTTGGATTTTCTAGACTAAATCCTTCACTTTGCAGGTAATCCATAGCATCAATGTTTATTTCTTTAAATTCTCCATTACTAATCCTCTTTTCTTATCTTCCCCTTTATTTTGTTATTCTTTATGTTGTAACTTTGCTTCCATTTCTCTTCAAATATCTTTGGTGTTGCTTTTTTATATTGATTAGCTTTGCTTTCTTGTTTGTATACATATTGCACCATATAAAATCTCTTTTTCTTCCCCATGTTTATATTTCTTTTTTATACTTTTCAAAAATTTCTGGTTTTGTTTTTTATATTTTCACACTTCCTATGTTGCTTCTTTTTCCAGGCAACCCAAAGTTTCTTTGAATATATAATGCTTTAAATGGATCTGTTGTACTAATTAAGATACATTTTTATTTGAAGCTTTTGAAAGTGTTTCTTATGCAAGTATTTTTCATTCATCTAATTTCTCTCTTAATCTTTTTGAATATCTTCTATCTGGAAATGCTGGGCTTCCTGAATAACAGTAACAGTACATAATGTCTTCCTCATCCTAAACAATCCACTCTGTCATCTTTATGGCTCTTTTTTGTTCTATCATTTTTGTGTTTTTGTGAACTACTACTTCCTTCTACAGCTGGGGGGAGGGGGCATCCTACCCCTGAGCCTGGCCTAACCCTGTTGTAATAATTTTTGTATCTTGAGGATTTTGCACTGCCATTTTTTTCAGTCCAGGCACCAGTGCACACACCAGGATTTAGCACTTTTTTAATCATGGGACTTGTGCATTCAGCTGTCTTTTTTAATTTTTAACCCATCTCTCTCCATGATATATGCTTACAGTCTATATCTCAGTGTTTTCTTGGTGAACTTTTGGAAATACAGGGTCCACCACATGAAGGCATTCACCAAGCCTTGAGGATGATTCAGTTCTCGTGACAGTATTCACCTTTTCTTGCCTATATCATGATCTCTCCATTCAGACCCTGATGTTTAACATCTGCTGCATCCCATTACACAGCAGACAGCAGGGTGTATTGCAAAAAGGCAACATAACCCTTGACATGGGTGGGTAGTTAGTCTCCAGGAAGAGAGCTTTAATCGGCTTTCATATGGTAAGACCCCAGTCTTCCCTTTAAGAAGAGTGACAGCCAGGAAGTGGGCATCATATGTGGAGCCAGGGAGTGGGGATTTCTTGATATTAAGGGGAAAAGAAAGCCTAAATGGGGGGGAGTATGTGTGTGTGTGATTTCTGTGCATTATTCTGTTGAGCAGCATACCTATTCAAGTTCTCCCTACTACCATATGAATGGTATTTTACATTGTGGCCATGAAGTTCTTACTGGTCTCAACTGGGGAATTCCCATTTGAAAGCAGAAACCCCCAACACCCCCCCTCAGGATTCATTTTATTTTTTAACAAAAACTTAATAAGTTAATATTTCTCAACTCAGACAGCTATGTGTTTTAATTAAAGTTCTGAGTGGGTGTGAGAATACAACTACTGCTTAACCCTAACAAAACCAAACTCTTACTTTTCTCTCCCAAAGCCAACACACCAGAATTCAAAATATACTCCCATAACAATACTGAGATTGAAACTGATACTAGGGCAACATTATTAGGAGTCACCATAGGCAACAAGCTCTCATATGACCAACACATTCTTAATGCCATTAAAAAGACTCATTTCAAACTATGAACTTTCTACAGACATAAACACTTCCTTGACCCAAGTTCTAAAAAACACTGGCAAATACCTATCTTATCCCCACTGCTATATTCACTAACTTGCATGCCTCCCTCAAAACTAAACTCCAGTTTTGTTACTATAAAATTGCAAAATTTGCCACTAGCTCATCCTACCGCACCCATCACTGTAATGCTCTCAAGAAATTAAATTGGCTCGAATTCCCTCATTACCTCAATTACCTACAACTAACTGTAGCACAAAAAATAATATATTAGCCTGATTGCTGCCCAGTCCTAAAAGACATCTTCCACACCTACTATCCTACTAGAAATCTCCACTCAAATAATAGGCAACTTGTAGACATACACACACCTAACAAAAGAGCTGGTGAGTGTCTCTTTTCATACGCCGTAGCTAAACTCTGAAACAACCTCCTAAATAACAATACCAACATAGAAAACCCCAAAAAGTTTAAGCTCATCCTAAAGAACTACCATTACAATTCCTGGATCTGTCCTTGCCAAACCTAACATCTTACACACCCTTTTCACTGCCTCCCTCCCCCACTTTCCTTGCTACATATCCTCAAACATCCTACCAATCTCCCTGCTCTAACTCTTAAGACACTACCCTCTAACACATATATACGCTTTCTCCCATCAATCTAATTTGACTTCAAACCTGCCCATCTCTTCTACTACTGTTCCTCTAAAGTATCTAATCCTTTTCCTCTCAAACCCATTCCAAACATTCTGTCTAATTATTTCATTGTGATTATGAACTTGAAAGATAAACACTGTGTAGTCTAATGTATTGAAATATTGTATTCTCTGTAGTATCTGATGGCACCTTAGAAACAATGTTAGGAGCTATTATTTGTGTTTGTATTGTGATATACTGTTGTATATATTAATGGCTGTACTGGAGCTTTTCTCTCCGGGCCACAGCTGAATATGTGTCCCTGTCCGAGTGGGACTTTCCCGGTAACCAAATGTCAATAAATAAATAATAAATATAATAAATGATGATGTTTGAGTCTTTGCTGCAAGATTAACTCACATATACTGAAAGCCAATCTTTGGCCAGTTCTTTTTAGTCAGACATTCCCTGACGGACGTTATTGTAGCCTTAAGTAATGGCTGGTAAAGGGCATCCTGACTATAATAAAAAGCAATGTATGCTCTGAACCTTTTTTTTCTAAATAAGGTTTGCTTTGCAGTGCCATCATCATTAAATGCCTCATTTTTAGGCAGTCTTACTACAATTATTTTTGGTACCTGCTTCAAACTGTAAGGTCCCTTTTTCTAACCCTTTTTTAGAAAACAGCATCCCATCAAAACGTTTCAAAAAGTGTTCTTGTGGCTGTCCAATTACCCCAACAGAAACCCGTCTCCAGTGATTATTTTGTCTGAATTTGTGTTCACTGTTCCATTTTTAATAAAATGACAGTAGCTAAGCAAACTAGTAAATTAAAAACTGTATATGTTCCGCTTTTCAGTCAGATTCTGAATTTAAAATATTGAAAAGTGTAAGTGTAAACAAATGATAAAGTTTGGGGTGCTGAGTTTTTTTTAAAGATCACAAAGCCAAAAGGATTATAGTTACTGAGCCACATGAATCTTCAAACGACAGGCAATAATACTCATGAGCATGTTTGTATAAGCATTTCCATTCACCTTCTGGATGCTGGAATAAATGTTCAACTTCATGCTCTCTGGGTTTAAGCCCACTCAGATTCTCATAGTCTCCCCAGAACCCAGATATTTAATGAGATTCAAAGGGAGTGGAGACAGTTTTGGGGCAACCTTTATCCATTCAAGAATAGACAAAAGATATCATGGTTCAAGTTGAGGACACTTTTAAATTAGTAAGAAAACTGTATCAAGTTAAAATGAATACACATATGGGAGGTTGTGGTATTCTGGGGCAACTTGTATATGAATTAAAGGATCTTTTGTGGTATTAAGTCATTTATTTACTTCATTGGTTAGCCACTATTATGTACCTTCATAATTAGCAGATCTTGTGTCTATTAGAAGGGAGAACAGACAAAATACCCTATTCCTACTAGTACAGACCATTTAGCTTGTCAGGCATGGTGAGGAATAGTTTCGAGTTGATGTTAACATATATCATTGTCTGGCCAATTTAGGTATATATCAGCATAAATTAATTGGTGCCAATTGTTTATACTGTGTCTGGTGGCATTCTATGGCTATGTTAATGAGAAGACAGATGTGAGACTTAGCTTAGACATTTGGCATAATTTCACATGATAAACTAATAAAGGCTCAATGTACTTTAAATCAGTCCATATATGGTTAAGCTGATAAATGACTGGTTATTAGATCACAAGCAAAGAGTTATTCTTACGAACTAATCATGCACAATGGAGTGCAGCCTTTATAGACTTCTCCAGGCCTTTTCTTTTCACTAAATTATTATCTGAATTACTGTTAGGTGGACATTGCATGTATAAGTACAAGGTAATATCTGGAAGCTGAAAATGGTAACATCAGGTCGGGGTGACAGTTATATATTTTAAATCATATTTAATGAATTTGCCAATAAATATGATGCAAGTAAAATTAGTATTGATAAATCTGCACTTTCGGCTTTCAAGTCTTTTGTTAAGTATGTTCCATTATCACTAGGGGATTCAGTTCCTAAAAAATACCATATGGCAAATATATGCATATGCTGGTTGGGGAAAAGTACATCTTTGATTACAATGTTGCTTATGGAGTGAAGAGATCTTTTGGTGTCGTTGACAAGATAAATTTTAACCTTAACATTAAAAAAGAAGGGCATTTTGTTGCCACTGTATAAAAAGCTTTAATTAGATCCTTTGTTAAATATAACAATGTAGGTTCATAGCTAGTTAACAGGCCTGCAGACCTGGAAACCATTGGGGTGACTAGTCCAAGAGCACTGTCTGGTTAAATGACTTGCACAGACTCACACAATAGGCAAATGAAGGCTAATGGGATTCAACCAATCAATTATAGGAAGTAACTTGTTAACATGTCAAAAGTATATCCCATGATAGTCTCTTTGATACTTTGCAGAGTTATAATATTAATGAAAAATTCACTGAATCTACTAGATGGATATATACACATTCTAGGGTTAGACCTTTGGTAATGGCTTTCTATCTCATACATTAAAAGTTACTGGAATGTTAAACAAGGGTATTCTGTAAGTGCCTTGCTATTTAGATTAACCATGAATGTTCTTCAGGAATGCTTCACTGATGTTTCTTGTTTCACTTTGAAAATACATGGGATTCCTATTTCTATATATCTGTCTTACGTAGATAATTTGAATATAGTTGCTAGCAATGAATCTAAGTTACACAGAGGATTTTCTCAGCTTGAGCATAAGTTACATCTTATAGGTTTCCAGTTTAGTATTCTTAAGTGTCAAGGCTTTGGTATTGCAGAATCTTAAGAGTATTGTATTTTCAAATTTAGGAATTTAAAATATTGGGAATTTATTTTGGAACTGAGGATAATTATTATGAATAGGGAGATAAGCTTTTTGATAGCATTAAACCATTCCTTTATACTTGCTAGTATTTTTCCTTGTCTTTTAAGAAAAATATATATCTGTTGAACACTGTTATATTAAGTAAACTTGGGTATGTGGGTGACATTTTCCTTTTTCCTGTTAATAGGGAAAAATATTTGTTGTAATGAATTCTTTGCTTTTGTTTGGGGTAATGCCCTTAGCCCTGTTAAGAGAGGGCTGCTTTACTGTAGTATTGAGGGTGGTGGCCTAAGGTTAATTAAACCTATAGTCTTTTAAGCCTCACTAAACTTATACTAGGCACTTGCCAAGTTCTAGTATAAAGATATGGATGATATAGGGAGGATTATTTGGAATTAAAATACTGACTGGGTATCCTTAGCTTTTAACCAAAGAAAGCTAACAACTAATTTAATAGTGTATTAATATATTCAGAAATATAAACTTTGGAAAGTGAATATTGATACCATTATTCTCTCCTCTCCTTATTTATGTAGTATTTTTTAGAGGCAAGAAAGATTTCAGAATATTTATGAAACTGGAGATTTTTTGTGAAGACTGTTATTAGGACAGTTGCCTCTTAAAGGTTCACTGAAATATAAGATTAAGGAAAATAGGAACTGCAGTGTTGGTTTTTATGAAAAAACTATAGAGCATGTCTTCTTTTTATGCTCTAGAGTTGGATATTTTTGAGATAAAGTATTGTCTATTTATTTATACTTATTCATATTTCCAGAATTACCTTGATGCTGTTAATATATGGTGTTTATAATACCTTGCCATCATTGATGAGAGATACTTGTGATAAAATATTTGTAAATGTGGCCTGGAATTTTTGCTTGTCACATTGTGAAGAGTCACTGTATAACAAACTATGTGATTGTTCTTTAATTCTGGGGAAGTTAAGACAGTAGTTATAGGAAAAAATAATGGGGACATTTGATGTAATGATTGTGTAGGTTTTAATTCTTGTTTTTTACTGTTACTTTATACTTGTTATCAACGTTTGTTTTCAGTACAGTGTCAGTAAAGCTCCCCCACTCTTTTCACTGGGTGCCGTGGGATCTTTGGCATCCATCTGAGCGACCACTATCTCAAGCAAATGAGACCTTCATTTAATGTCTCATCAGAAGGACAGAAACCTCAGGAGTGCAGCACCAATACATATATTCTGTGGGGGCATGTATTCTGTGGGCTTTAGTGTGGATATTGTTGATGAAGATTCTTTATTTTAGGGTGCCCCCACTGGACAATAGTCCCTTTGTTGATTAAATTATTTAAGTCAGCTCCCTGTTGAAATGTGGGCACTCAAAATGCCAAATGCTAACAAGCCAAACAAAAAAAAAAAAAAAACCCTGAAATCAAAGGAGAATATTGAATGTCAAATGTCACGCTTCTCCTTTAAACTTTTGTGCAGGGGGCACCCCCACCCTTCAAGCTTACATATACTAACTCCAAGGAGAAAAGGGAATATCCCATGAAATGACATCTCACACTTAGTATATGTAAGTCTGTTTTTTCGGACATTCAGTCTCCATGTTTCAGGACTCATTATAACAGGTCCCAATATTTCAAATAGCTACCGTTGAAGGTACATTTTAAGTTAAGTTATCATCAGTAAAGCTTTTGGCACCAAAGCAGGGAGATGTTAATCTTCTAAGGTGGATTACCTGATGCTTCTAGCCAATAACATCATTTGCTGTGACATATTTATTGAAGGTCAAGTAAGAGACACTTTACCATCTGTTGCTGAAGACATTGTTCATGGGCTTCAGAAGGCATTCAAGGAGCATAGTCATAGTTAACTTTAAAGAAGCCTAGTGTTTCGCAATGCCACTCTGGAGGCTAAATCCTCCAAAGTGTCTGCTGCCATTCATGTACTGAGAACCTTATCAATCAACAGAGAACTCAGGATGCTTAGTAGATAGGAAAAGAGTTTATATACTTCAGCCGCTGTAGGGATCAGGGCAATTAAATACCACATCCATATGTCATAACAGTCTTACAAGTGGATTACTTCACTGAAGACATATCAGATGTACACCTGTGAGAAAATCTGCCTGAATGACTTCAACAGTAAACAGGCTGGAAACATGCAGGGTCACATGTACACCACAGAGCAGATGCTTGCTTTTCAGATACTGCTAATGGTTCTGATATGGGAAGCAATGCTTAGCTTAGAACTCTGCACTTTCCTAAGGATGAGAAGAGCAAACTGTTACAGAAACGTCTTATTAAATATTGTTTCTTTTGGACTACATTTCAGAAAGTTTTATAGCAATCAGAGAAAAAAGACTAAACGTATGCAAAATGTAAAATAGATGTTCCATATTCCCATTCGGAAAAAGAAGAGAAATTATTTCATTAAAATTTGACCATTTTACAGAAAACAAACTGGACAGTAGTAGCTTTAAAACAAAAAGCAATTTCTAAGAAAACAGCAGGGAGGGAGAGGAAATCGACTGTTCCCAGATCCATATGTAATTTTCCACCGAGCTGTAAGACACAGCTCCATTAGTAGTTGAGTTGTTCTCATGCAGTACAAATAGGAGGCAAACATTCTATTTTTACAACATAATTGGAGCAAATAACTCCAGACTATTTAAACAAAGAGGCGATGTCAAGGGTCTACTACTTAGAGTTTTCAGTAATTCAGTATCAGGCCTTATTCCTTTATCCTTTCTAGCCCAAAAAAGCAGTTTGGATTGGCAATCCCATTTCTGCAAAAATATTCTTGGCATTCAGTGATAACACCAGCTCCAGAAACACGACAGGAAATACGTTTTTTTCAAGATGTTTTAGTAGCCATTTTGAAATACCAAAAGTAAGGAATGGGGAAGGAAAGGGAAGGAGAAATGTATGATGGGAAAGATTAGGAGTCACAGTCTGACATCTCTTAGAAGATAATCGTTATCAGTCAAAACATGTCTAGGGTTTCCAGACCAAGGACATTGAAGGTTATGGCAAAAGCTAAACTTAATTAAGTTATTTTACATTTTTGTATTACCACACTTTACACATTAATTGTTGTGATAATGGTCACAGAATCTTAGAAAAAGTCAGTCTTCATCCAAAGAGAAGCTGCTTTGGACATCATCCGATCAGAAGAGTAACTCGTGGCTTACATGAAATAACGTCGCCAAACCAAGGTTTTCCAGAGATGTATACACAGAGGCTACATGTATGTCCATATTGCCTTGATACACTTCTTCACTAAAACAAGTAAAGTTCAGGTAAGGATGCCTGAGACAGAGGTACTTCATCAGACAATGGCACAACCAGAACTGTAGTAGAGGATGTAAGCACTATCCCAAGAGCCATACAAGCCTGCAAGGTTGTTGAGCCTCATTTAGGAACTCTCTCAACCTATGACATTCTGCAAAAATGTGTACCTAGGAATATGGCTGATAATTAGGACACCTCAAGTACCTGTAATATATATCAGTGTTCTAATAATTATCTCTAGGGAGAAATGTTAGGACGTTGCAAGGTTGCTTATCAAGGGAATCACCAAGTCCCACTCCTTCAATGCACCATTTGTTGAAGGACGTTTCTGCTTTTATTTAGTTTAAGAAGTGCAATAGAAGTCTTGATTTCTAGCATTTGATGGTGATAGTAGAATCACAGAGTAGGGTGAAAAGTCAGATGCACACAATTCTCTGTGATTGTGTGATTTTGGTTTTATTGTATACAGTTATATACAATTATCAGGTGTGTGAGGGTGTAGAAGTACTTGTCCCTTTGCAATAATGCTCTCATATTATTTTTTATTTCATTTTTCTTCCTTGGTTGTGTGTGATTGTTATTTACATGTATTACTGTGGGATATTTTCAGTAATCTTCTGTAGTTTGAATTAGCTGTCAAGAATCTATGGATTTCCAGTTGTCCTTTTCATAATTCCTCTTCAGGAAAAGTGTGATTCCAGTCCATGTGTACAAAGTTTTGTAGTACTGTATTGTTTTGAATAAATAAACTGCTTGTGCAAGATAGTTAAATATTTTTGTACAACTGATAAGAAAAACATTAATTTATCAAAATATACATTTGGTGTGTTAAATTAGATTTTTAAACTGGAACCATTGACCAATATTTTTCTTTTTTTTTTCCACAGTTTTTGAGCATTATCAAATCTTATTATGTTGTCCGCCTTTTTTAATAGATGGATTTGACCAGGCAGATTTAGGTTCTTCATGATTATTGATCTTGGAGGTGAATTTGGCTTTGCTGATGGTGCAGCCAAAGACTTATGTGCTCTTTCAATAGCATATGGTAATCCTTAGTTTTAATGTATCTGATAGACAACTATTTAAATAATTTTCTATATTAGTGCCTTGCGTTCCTTAAGGTACAACATACATTTTTAGCCATTTTCTTCTTGTTCTGTTTCCCTTAACTTCACTTTTATTAATTTTTCTGAATCTTTATTATTCAGTCATGTTTTATAACTTGGAAGAAATTTTGATTGATCTTCATTCTACTTAAGTCTGACATAGATGTGATTTAAAGAAGTTTTAGTGTTATTTATTTGATTTTCCTGTTGCTATAACATAGATTTTTAACATCTCTGTTTCTTCCTTGGAAGCATTTTCTTGCATGAATTTTATTCTAATGCAAAACAGATTAATTTTAAGAGAGGTATCTCTAGACTGGAAGGCATTGTGTACTAGAGAGCCTTATTTAAGGACATGACCTTATGGAAAGGGATAAATTATCTTCAAGGAAGCCAGTCTTTTAAAAAAAGAAAGTCTTAAGTCAATTAAAATCATTTTTTTTCTCAAAAAGGCCCATTATTTATGTCAAGGAAACTTTTTATTACATTGCAGGAAAAAAATGACTAGTGAACTAACCTCTGAAGAGCATGTCACAGGAGCTACTCATCATCCATCCTGGATTTCAAAGAAGATATTTAATGTGCATGGAATGAACACAGATCTATATGCACCATAGTTGCACAGGTGCATTCATTTTATGATAAGGAAACTGCAGCCCCGATAGTGTAACCACTGCAGGTGCTGAACAGAAAGTGATGTAACTGCATGCTGTGTATTCCCATCTCCATTTGGAATGGTGTCCTTGCATGAGCCATGCCTCATACACCCTATCATCTGCCACACAAGTATATTTTAGTCAGATGCTGGCATATAAGCTACTTATTATCAGCTTAATTTAGTAGAAAAGTCAGAGGATACAAACTCTTTTCTCTTTCTTTCCATTCAGCCTTCGGCACACTAAACAGTTTCTGTTATTGCAGTAAATGCGCTGTGAACTGGATATCCACTTTTTGAGTCACTTGTTTTTCTATTAACACCTAATTCCACACATCTAGCTCTGAAGTGCTGCTACTAAGTAGCTCAGAGCTGCTTAAGTACATATGAGTCATATACATGCCAGCATAGATTTAATGCCAGTTTCTTGCTCTGCAGTGCATCACGTGTAACTACTTGTTTGCAGGGGTAGGTGCTGTGAAAATAATTCCATATGCATACATTAATTGTATGCCTGATAAGACAATGCTGTTTCTTGAACATTTTCTGCTGTCACAGGGATGAAGGATGGGAGTGTATCAGAATGCTTTCTCCTGTCA